>NC_141879.1:633675708-633825875 GCF_056163025.1 Triticum urartu
CACTCTATCTCTTCTATAATCTATTCACAGGGTCAGCAGTCAGTTTGCAACATGTCTGATCAAAGTGACAGCCAGAACCTCTCAGAGCAGCAAGTTGTGATGAGTGAGGGCACTAGCCCCTCAAGTTCTTCTGATGATGGCAGCAGGAGCACACCCAGCAATCTGCCTAAGGCTGCCACACGTCAAAGGAAGAAGAGAACGTCTGATTCTGAGGATGAAGACTATGTGGCAGAGGAAGAGGCCACTTCCAAGAGAGTTGAGCCAGCTCAAGGCTCAAAGCCAGGCCTGAAAATCAAGAGGCCAGCAGGCAGGCAGCCAATGTCAAAGGCTAGAGCCTCAACTGAGAAGCCTGCACCTGCTCCCATCGAGCCCATTGCTGCTGAGGGTAAGAAGAGGAAAGAGAGAGTAAAGAAGACTGTAGCCAAAGTGCTTGGGAGAGCCTCCATCATGGTAGAAGAGGAGGAGGAAGAAGAGGTTGCTGCACCAGCACCCAAGGCAGCCAAACTTATGGGAGATGCCATAAGGTCAGGAACAGCTGCATCCAAGCCCAAGGAAGCTCCTAAGGCTGCATCTAAGCCTAAGAGTGCACCAAAGAGGAACACACGAAGCATCCCAGCTGCAGAAAAGAACAAGGCCCCAGTCCCTGAAGCTATCGAAGAAGAGGAAGAGAGTGTCCTTCGGAAGCTCAAGCCCAAGATCCCAGACCACAACGATGCTCATCCTGTGGCTGAGGACATGAAGCTCAGGAGAGACTCAGGGCTCAGGAAATGGAGAGAAGCAGATCCATATGCTTCTAGGAGAAGGACTGCCGTGGACTACAGATTTCACACAAAGGAGCAACAAGATTTTTATGAGACTGTTTTGCTTGACAAGAAGCCAATCGTTTGTGACATGAGATGGGTCGACTGGACATACATCAAGGAGAATGAAGAGCACTACCCAGGAGTTCAGGACAGCTTCAGAGCGTGTGGAGTAGAGGACTTTGTTGGGCAGAAGCTCACAAAGTGGAACGAGGAACTCATCATGCAGTTCTACTCCCAGGGGGGTGGGCGCGCCCTCCATCCTCGTGGGCAGCCCGGGACTCCCCTGGTTTAACTCCGATACTCCGTGGGCTTCTTCTGATCCAAAAATAAGTTCCATGAAGTTTTAGGTCAATTGGACTCCGTTTGATTTTCCTTTTCTGCGATACTCTAAAACAAGGAAAAAACAGAAACTGGCACTGGGCTCTAGGTTAATGGGTTAGTCCCAAAAATCATATAAAATAGCATATAAATGCATATAAAACATCCAAGGTTGATAATATAATAGCATGAAACAATCAAAAATTATAGATACGTTGGAGATGTATCAGCAACCCCAAGCTTAATTCCCGCTCGTCCTCGAGTAGGTAAATGATAAAAACAGAATTTTTGATGTGGAATGCTACCTAACATATTCATCATGAATTTCTCTTTATTGTAGCAAGAATATCCAGATCCATAAGATTCAAGACAAAAGTTTAATATTGACATAAAAATAATAATACTTCAAGCATACTAACAAAGCAATTATGTCTTCTCAAAATAACATGGCAAAAGAAAGCTATCCCTACAAAATCATATAGTCTGGCTATGCTCCATCTTCACCACACAACGTATTTAAATCATGCACAACCCCGATGACAAGCCAGGCAATTGTTTCATACTTTTGATGTTCTCAAATCTTTTCAATCTTCACGCAATATATGAGCGTGAGCCATGGACATAACACTATAGGTGGAATAGAATGGTGGTTGTGGAAAAGACAAAAAGGAGAAGATAGTCTCACATCAACTAGGCATGTCAACGGGCTATGGAGATGCCCATCAATAGATATCAATGTGAGTGAGTAGGGATTGCCATGCAACGGATGCACTAGAGCTATAAATGTATGAAAGCTCAACATAAGAAACTAGTGGGTGTGCATCTGCTACCTCTTGAGCACGGCGTTGGATTTCCCCGAAGAGGAGAGGATGATGCAGCAAAGTAGCATAAGTATTTCCCTCAGTTTTTGAGAACCAAGGTATCAATCCAGTAGGAGGCTATGCTCAAGTCCCTCATACCTGCACAAAACGATGGCTACTCGCAACCAACGCGATTAGGGGTTGTCAATCCCTTCACGGTCACTTACGAGAGTGAGATCTGATAGAGATGATATTTTTGGTACTTTTGGTATAGAGATGCAAAGTGAAAAGTAAAAAGCAAAGTAAAAAAGAAAAGCAAGATTAAAGTGATGGAGATTGATATGATGAGAATAGACCCAGGGGCCATAGGTTTCACTAGTGGCTTCTCTCAAGAGCATAAGTATTCTACGGTGGGTGAACAAATTACTGTTGAGCAATTGACAGAATTGAGCATAGTTATGAGAATATCTAGGTATGATCATGTATATAGGCATCACGTCTGAGACAAGTAGACCGACTCCTGCCTGCACCTACTACTATTACTCCACTCATCGACCGCTATCTAGCATGCATCTAGAGTATTAAGTTAAAAACAGAGTAATGCTTTAAGCAAGATGACATGATGTAGAGGGATAGTTTCATGCAATATGATAAAAACCCCATCTTGTTATCCTCGATGGCAACAATACAATACGTGCCTTGCTGCCCCTTCTGTCACTGGGAAAGGACACCGCAAGATTGAACCCAAAGCTAAGCACTTCTCCCATGGCAAGAAAAACCAATCTAGTAGGCCAAACCAAACTGATAATTCGAAGAGACTTGAAAAGATAACCAATCATACATAAAAGAATTCAGAGAAGATTCAAATATTATTCATAGATAGACTTGATCATAAACCCACAATTCATCGGTCTCAACAAACACACCGCAAAAAGAAGATTACATCGAATAGATCTCCACGAGAGAGGGGGAGAACATTGTATTGAGACCCAAAGAGAGAGAAGAAGCCAACTAGCTAATAACTATGGACCCATAGGTCTGAGGTGAACTACTCACACTTCATCGGAGAGGCTATGATGATGTAGAAGCCCTCCGTGATGACGGCCCTCTCCGGCGGAGCTCCGGAACAGGCCCCAAGATGGGATCTCGTGGATAAAGAAAGTTGCGGCGGTGGAATTAGGTTTTTGGCTCCGTATCTGATCGTTTGGGGGGTACGTAGGTATATATAGGAGGAAGGAGTACGTCGGTGGAGCAACAAGGGGCCCACGAGGCAGGGGGCGCGCCCTAGGAGGGGCGCGCGCCCCCCACCCTCGTGACCGCCTCTCTTGTCCCTTGGAGTAGGGTCCAAGTCTCCTGGATCACGTTCGGTCAGAAAATCGCGTTCCCGAAGGTTTTATTCCGTTTGGACTCCGTTTGATATTCTGTTTCTCCGAAACTCTGAAATAGGCAAAAAACAACAATTCTGGGCTGGGCCTCCAGTTAATAGGTTAGTCCCAAAAATAATATAAAAGTGGAAACTAAAGCCCATTATAGTCCAAAACAGTAGATAATATAGCATGGAGCAATCAAAAATTATAGATACGTTGGAGATGTATCAGGCATCCCCAAGCTTAATTCCTACTAGTCCTCGAGTAAGTAAATGGTAAAAAGAGAATTTTTGATGCGGAGTGCTACTTGGCATAATTTCAATGTAAAGCTTCTTAATTGTGGTATGAATATTCAGATCCAAAAGATTCAAGACAAAAGTTTATGTTGACATAAAAATAATAATACTTCAAGCATACTAACAAAGCAATCATGTCTTCTCAAAATAACATGGCCAAAGAAAGTTATCCCTACAAAATCATATAGTCTGGCTATGCTCTATCTTCACCACACATAGTATTTAAATCATGCACAACGCCGATGACAAGCCAAGCAATTGTTTCATACTTTAACATTTTCAAAACTTTTTCAATCTTCACGCAATACATGATCGTGAGCCATGGATATATCACTATATGTGGAATAGAATGGTGGTTGTGGAGAAGACAAAAAGAGGGGAAGATAGTCTCACATCAACTAGGCGTATCAACGGGCTATGGAGATGCCCATTAATAGATATCAATGTGAGTGAGTAGGGATTGCCATGCAACGGATGCACTAGAGCTATAAGTATATGAAAGCTCAACAAAAGAAACTAAGTGGGTGTGCATCCAACTCGCTTGCTCACGAAGACTTCGGGCAATTTGAGGAAGCCCATCGTTGGAATATACAAGCCAAGTTATATAATGAAAATTCCCACTAGTATATGAAAGTGATATCATAGGAGACTCTCTATCATGAAGATCATGGTGCTACTTTGAAGCACAAGTGTGGTAAAAGGATAGTAACATTGTCCCTTCTCTCTTTTTCTCTCATTTTTTTATTTTTTTTATTTGGGCCTTTTCCTTTTTTATGGCCTCTTTTTTTTCGTCCGGAGTCTCATCCCGACTTGTGGGAGAATCATAGTATCCATCATCCTTTCCTCACTTGGGACAATGCTCTAAAAATGATGATCATCACACTTTTATTTTTCTTACAACTCAACAATTATAACTCGATACTTACAACAAAATATGACTCTATATGAATGCCTCCGGCGGTGTACCGGGATATGCAATGAATCAAGAGTGACATGTATGAAAGAATTATGAATGGTGGCTTTGCCACAAATACGATGTCAACTACATGATCATGCTAGCAATATGACAATGATGGAGCGTGTCATAATAAACGGAACGGTGGAAAGTTGCATGGCAATATATCTCGGAATGGCTATGGAAATGCCATGATAGGTAGGTATGGTGGCTGTTTTGAGGAAGGTATATGGTGGGTGTATGATACCGGCGAAAAGTGTGCGGTATTAGAGAGGCTAGCAATGGTGGAAGGATGGGAAAAAGTGCATATAATCCATGGACTCAACATTAGTCATAAAGAACTCATATACTTATTGCAAAAATTTAGAAGTTATCAAAGCAAAGTATTACGCGCATGCTCCTGGGGGGATAGATTGGTAGGAAAAGACCATCGCTCGTCCCCGACCGCCACTCATAAGGAAAACAATCAATAAATAAATCATGCTCCGACTTCATCACATAACGGTTCACCATACGTGCATGCTACGGGAATCACAAACTTCAACGCAAGTATTCTTTAAACTCACAACTACTCAACTAGCATGACTCTAATATCACCATATTCATATCTCAAAACAATTATCATGCTTCAATCTTTTCTTAGTATTCAACGCACTCAAAAGAAAGTTTCACAAATCTTGAATACCAAGCATATTATTATTAAGCAATTTACCATGCTATTAAGACTCTCAAAATGATCTAAGTGAAGCATGGGAGATCAATAGTTTCTTTAAAACAAATCCACCACCGTGCTCTAAAAGATCTAAGTGAAGCACATAGAGCAAAATTATAACGCTCAAAAGATATAAGTGAAGCACATAGAGCAAAACTACATAGCTCAAAAGATATAAGTGAAGCACATAGAGTATTCTATCAAATTTTAATTCATATATGGCTCTCTCAAAAGGTGTGTACAGCAAGGATGATTGTGGCACACTAACAAACAAAGACACAAACAATACAAGACGCTCCAAGCAAAACACATATCATGTGGTGAATAAAAATATAGCTCCAAGCAAAATTACCGATGGAAGTAGACGAAAGAGGGGATGCCTTCCGGGGCATCCCCAAGCTTTGAATTTTTGGTGTCCTTAGATTATCTTGGGGGTGCTATGGGCATCCCCAATCTTAGGCTCTTGCCACTTCTTGTTCCATAATCCATCAAAAGAATTTACCCAAAACTTGAAAACTTCACAACACAAAACTCAATAGAAATCTCGTGAGCTTCCTTAGAGAAAGAAAACAAAAAACCATTTCAAGGCACTGTAATGAACTCATTCTTTATTTATATTGGTATTAAACATACTGCATTCAAACTTCTCTATGGATTATAAACTATTTTACTAGCCATAGATTCATCAAAATAAGCAAACAACGCATGAAAAACAGAATCTGTCAAAAACAGAACAGTCTGTAGTAATCTGTAACTAACGCAAACTTCTAGAACTCCAAAATATCTACCAAAATAGGACGACCTAGAAAATTTGTTTATTGATCAGCAGCAATTGGAATCAGTATTTTATCATGTTCTGGTGATTTTTAACAATTGTTTTCATGAACAGAAAGTTTCTGGAAATTACAGCAAGATTAAATAACTATCATCCAAGAAAATCCTATAGGTTTAACTTGGTACAAACACTAATTAAAGGCGAGCGCTAGGCGCCATCCGGATGTACCAACTGGAAACAACATCCGTCTTGTTTACCGTCGGATTGATCCGTCTGGTATGACTGGCATGACTGAATGTTTCGGTCCCTGTCACGGTCCCCGCATAGTTTGCATGTCCCGGTCGCTGTCCACCACCCTGTAGCACTTTCTTGCTCTTCGCCTAGCAGTTTCTTGTTTGCTACTTTTACTAGCTTTTTCACCCACAAAAAGTCAATGGAAACACAAAAAAGAGACTTGCATACACCTATGCAGTGAGGTATTGTTGCAACCAAAAACATGGCAACACCACGCGGCTAACGCATAGACAAAAAATTAGTCGCGCACATGTCATTCGATCACATCAACCACAACAATCTGATCTCGTTTCCCTTGCAACATCCTCCATGTTGCGTAACATCTCAATGCATCGAAACGCCGCTTGCTCGCAGCACCCCTCTCCCATTTTGCTCATTGCAACAATGTTGTCAAAAAAGCATCGCCAGTCATTGAAGCACGCATCGCAGTGTCGATGGTTGTCGACGCCATGACCATTGAAATATTCTGGTTATGGCCTTCGAAGCATGTGCATCGGAGTAGACGGTTGTTGACCTTCACGGTCGTCGAAGCAATGTTGTGGTGGTCATCAAAGCATCACCACGGCTATGGACATCGTCACAGCAATTACGCCTCGTCATCGTGGCCGTCGACGCCGTCGCGCCATTGAAGCACGCATCGCATCGTCGACGGTTGTTGAAGTCGTGTCCATCGAAGTACGCATCGCAACGTCGATGGTTGTGGGCGTTGTGCATCGTGGCCATTGAAGCATCGCCGCGACCGCTGATGCAGTTGCAACACATACACCGCTTCATCGTGGCGGGTCGGAGCATCACCGCGACCATAGAAGCATGCATTCCAGCGTAGATGGGTGTCGATGTCGTAGCCATCGAAGCATGCGACGCAGTGTTGACGGTTGTCGACGTCGTGTCGGTCGAAGCAATGTTGTCATGGCCGTCAACACCATCTCGGCACATACGCCTCGCTATCATGGTCGTCATTCAACACTATCGCAACACGTACGCCTCGCCGTCTTGGCGGTCAATGCATCACCGCGGCCATCGATGCCATCGTGGCACGTACGTTGTCGTCGCCGTCAAAGCACGCGTCGCAACGTCGATGGTTGTCGGCGTAGTGGCTGCCAAGCATCGCCGCTCACTGCCGAGGCACGTACACCTCGTTGTCATGGTTGTCGATGTCGTCATGACACGTATGTCGTTGAAGCATGTGTCACAACATCACCAGAGCAGCTGAGGCGCCATCAGCGGCGGAGCCAACGTATAAGCGTTGGGTTCACTTGAACCCAACAAATTTTGCTTCGTACGTACGCGTAGGGACATGTTTGACTGACCTGAATCCAGTAAAAATTTCTAGCTGACCCCATCAAATATCGTGAGCAGCTAAGCAAAGGGCCCAAAAGCCCACAGGCACTTGATGCCCAGGCGGCCAGCTGGCCAGGCCTAAACTGTGATTACTCACGTACTCTGTGCTCGTGTTTTGTTGTTTCACATTTTCTTATTTCACATTTTCTTATTTCTTTTCTTATTTCACATTTTCCATAGCACTTCTCACGTAGTTAACAAAAAGTATATATCAAATAGAATATTTTGTTACTATACTTGGTCAAGCTCAATAGAAAAATTACCATCTTCCATCGAGGCCTTTGCAACTTAAGGACAAATGAGATCACATATTTCACCATTCCCATCAAATGTAAAAGAAAGGCCAATCAAGAAATAACTTGTAAGATTTGCTGATAGCCTTTAGCGCGAGTTGTTCTGGCTGTTTTCTGGAATGGCCCAGCCACCTCTTGTCGTCCAGCAAGTTGACCATGTCTATCACTATCCGCACGGACATAGCTACAGCATAATCATGTATGGAAAGAGAATGAATTTTCAGGACCCGGGGGCCTAGACTCCCGCTTATTATCTGAGCGTCCACCAAGAAACTAAATTTTGAGATTTGTGCCCTGTCTTGGCCGCCAGTTGCATTAGTAGGCCTGTGTGAGCAGTAATTTTGCAAGCAGAAATTCTCGTACAACGAGCCTTGCCCGGCCACTGCAGCTGCTGACACGAGAGAAAGACAAAGATCGAAATCCAAGAGAGAAGCTGCATGTGATATTTAGAGAAAGAAAAATGTTTCTTTGAAAATCTAAAGAGAGAGATAGGATGTGACTGTGAGAGAGAACTCATTTTTTTGAGAGAAGTGAGAGAAAGAATGTTTTTACTCAAGTGGGAAAGAGAACCTGTGTGAGAGAGAGAGGCTATTTCTTGGTAAAATATACTTTTGTCTGCAAGTGGGAGATACTTTGTTCGCTCGTGCATGCGCAGAGGTGCATGCAGAATCTGCATGCGAGACATGGCATGGGGGAGAGAGATGAAAAGAGATGTGACTTGTCTTGTCAACAGACACCAGCCTGCACGGCTGTCAGAGCTGAGTACCTCTATTAAAATCGTGAAATGACCTGGACACGCATGCTTCCACTGCAAATGCTCCGTGGTTTGTCAGAACAGAGCACGAATCTTGACGATGCTCGACGCACAGGATAACCGAGGGTCTGGACTCCCGGGTGCTACCACACCTTTTCGGTATGGAAATTGTATGTGGTACTACAGAAAAATAGGGGGAGCAGTCAATGGAAAAATATTCTACCTGTCATATACCTACCTATGAGTTGCCTAGATGAGGCAAGGGGCTGATTATTACTATCATGAGCACCTGCAAATTTATCAGAACTAATCTCCCAATAAATTATTGCTCCAAAGAATGTCTGGATATAATTTCCAAGATGAGCAGCCCTTCTTTGTTTACTTTTGCTTGTTGCTGACAGAGTGAACGTGGTGTCTTGATAGGATATGTGTGCACTTAACGAAACTAATTTAATTAAATTAATCTTTTGATCAATCTTGCCGATCTGATCAATCTGCTAGCACCATGCGGCCGTTTCCATTGAGCGGTATCCTTGAACGGGTGATAGATCAAATCGTCGTGTTCTAGGCAATCCACAGAACATGGAACACCATTGCTGCATACCACGCTTAGTCCTCAATCCAGCAGTCACCTTAGATCTGAACCAATCTACAGTCAAAAGCAGACAAGGATTAGTATTCACATGCATGCTCTGTACGTGTGTTTCTTTGGGGCAGAAATCAATCAGCCTGTGTGTATGTACTGATGGCAGCGGCATGTCCATGCGGCCGTTTCCATTGAGCGGTATCCTTGAACGGATGATAGATCAAATCGTCGTGTGTGCGGCGCAATCCACACAACATGGAACACCATTGATGCATGCCACGCTTAGTCCTCAATCCAGCAGTCTCCATGGATCTGAACCAACCTACGGTCAAAATCATCAAGGAGCTATACAAGACGAAGACATCAAGCTCATGTTGGTGAATGGGTATCCGGCTCCGACTCCGACAGCCACTCCGAGAGAAGTTATCACTCCGACTCCGAAGATACTCAAGATGAAGGTGTTGCCGGTCTAGCACTTGTGTCAACCAACTCCTACGACATATTTGACTCACCAAATGAAGGAATTGGAAGATGCTTCATGGCCAAAGGTCCTAAGGTAACACACCCCGAGTATGTTGATTTCAATAGTGATGAAGATGACTTGTTAGGTGATGATTTGCTTGGTGACAACTCTAGTGATGAATACTATGATGAAAGACCAATTAATCATGCTAATCAAGATAAAACGAATGACAATGATAAGGAGAAGATTGAGGCTCTAACTAAAGAACTAAAAACTCTTAAGTTAGCTCATGACACTATCTTCGAAGATCACCGAGAACTTTTAAGAGCTCATGAGAAACTACGCTTTGAAAAGCTCAATCTTGAGCAAGAGCATGAGTTCTTAAAGGCAATCAATGATGATCTCCGCAAGAAAAGTTCTTCTTACATTGCCAAGCGTTTACTCTTATCCACTTACATGCCTCAAGTCAAGTCTAACAAGAAAGATTCCTCCTCTAGTAGTAACAATGATCATGCTAAATCCAATATTGTTGCTTCTAGTAGTTCTCTTGATTCCACTAATGATTCTCTTAGCCAAGTTACACTTGAGCAAGAAAATAGCTTATTGAAGGGAATTATAGAGAAAGGAGTGTACAAAAGCCTTGCCGGGAGTAAGCAATTCGAGGAAATTGTGCGCAAGCAAGGAATGCACCGGAAGAATCAAGGTGTTGGTTTTGAACGAAAGTTCAATGCCAATGGAGTTGAATGGGAAGAAGATCAATACCCCAAGACGAAGTTTGTCCCTCAACAAGAGAAGTATACTTCTTTCAAGGGGACACAAGCTCAAGATGATCTTCCACCACAAGACTACGAGCAAAAAGGCAAGGACAAGCTTCAAGAGGAAATTGATGCATTTGAAGAAGCTCCAAAGACCTTAGTCAAGTGGATTCCCAAGAGTACTTCAAGTTCCACTTCATCAAGTACGACTACAACTCCAAGGATTCCCATCAAGATGATGTGGATCCAAAAGAAGAAGAACTAGAGAGTTCTTGAGGGTGACTCCGCCAACATACTTCACTCTTATCATTTTGGCAAGAACAAGTGCAATCAAATTTCACATCTTGCACTAGTTCAAGGAGTCACAAACCCTCTTGTTGGTAAGACAAGGGACAAGGTAACCTAAAAAGCTTTCATGGACATCATCTTTTGTGTGCATCACTCTATGTCTATGGATATCCTTGTTTGTTCCATGTGGGACTAACCCATGTAGGTATTGAAAGTGCAACTCACTCAAATGGATAGCTCCAAGAGATCTACATCAACATTGAGCATCCACATCTTCAACATCTACATGAAGTCATCATCGACAAAACCCAAGGTTAGTTCATCCCTCTTAGGGGGGATATCACATCTAGGGGGAGCTTTACTCTAAGACTTGAGCTAAAGCAACTCTAAAGATGTGAACAAAACAATGCTTCATGTAAAAGTGGTAACCCCACTTGAGCTTAAACGATGAGTATGACCTATGATCAAGTGTTCTCACTTGACTCCTAAGTCAATATACTCATATATAGATGACCTAGTCATCGCAAATTGCTTGATAGATGCTAGAATTGGTTGTGCATGCTTTGCCACATATTTCATTTGCTATCTTATTGTGTGAGCATGCTGATTGCATATTTTACTCATTCGAGGACATCCACTTGTTGCTTTGATTGTTTGGCTTTATCTTCTTTTGCCAAGTGGATGGACAAGAATGCCTAAGAACCTCCTCTAGCTATCTATGCTTTTCTCATCTCAAACTCTATTCATGCTGCATCACAAAATTTGATCAAGTCAGATTCAAACCACTCTGTGTGAGGAGTGCTCGGAGTCCCCGATTCGTCATAGACTTAAACTTCCAAAACCTCTTTATGAATCTCGGTCTGACCGATACTCCATTTCGGTCCTACCGAGTTCATTAAGTTGATCTAGGTTTTCAATCTTGGTGCAACCGATTTGAACTTTTCGGTCACACCGAGTTGCAATAACTGCACACAGTTTTGCATCTCGGTGCCACCGAGTTGTTCCACTCGGTCACACCGACAGGGTCGGGCTATATATAGTGACGGGCAGAATTTTGGAAATTTCTCTGAAACCTCCTCGCCCGCGCAATAGCCTGCTCTGCCCCTGAGGTCTCCGGATCGTCTCCTCGCCGCCAGCAGTCTCCAGTCGCTGGTCTTCGCCGCCGTCAACGGATTTCTGCCCCGCCGTTGCCGCCGTAGCAAGTCCACGCCGAACTAGGGTATGGACTTGATCATTGTGCTATTCCTCAATCTGATTCCTAGCACATTGTGATCATCATGAATCTTGCCACAATTGATAAACTTCTATCCAGTCAAAACGCTCGTAGATTAGGTTTAATTCGAAAATTTTAGGGTTAGGTTTCCGCCGAAACCATCTCGGACCCACCGAGTTGAAAAACTCGGTCCCACCGATCTGGCTTTTGCCATTGCACAAGTTAAACTCGGTCTGACCGAGAATAACTTATCGGTGCGACCGATTTTGGAATTCTGTGAAACCCTAGCAGTCTCGGTGCCACCGAACTGTGACTCGGTCTGACCGAGTTCACCAGTTCTGGTGCCAAAACTGCTTCGGTGTCACCGAGTTTGAAAATCGGTAGATCCGAGATGCTTTCTGTGGAAAACTAAAACTAAGTTTTTGAATTAATCCTTTGCAAAAATCTCTGCTTTTTGTGATGCTCATCCACTCTATCTCTTCTATAATCTATTCACAGGGTCAGCAGTCAGTTTGCAACATGTCTGATCAAAGTGACAGCCAGAACCTCTCAGAGCAGCAAGTTGTGATGAGTGAGGGCACTAGCCCCTCAAGTTCTTCTGATGATGGCAGCAGGAGCACACCCAGCAATCTGCCTAAGGCTGCCACACGTCAAAGGAAGAAGAGAACGTCTGATTCTGAGGATGAAGACTATGTGGCAGAGGAAGAGGCCACTTCCAAGAGAGTTGAGCCAGCTCAAGGCTCAAAGCCAGGCCTGAAAATCAAGAGGCCAGCAGGCAGGCAGCCAATGTCAAAGGCTAGAGCCTCAACTGAGAAGCCTGCACCTGCTCCCATCGAGCCCATTGCTGCTGAGGGTAAGAAGAGGAAAGAGAGAGTAAAGAAGACTGTAGCCAAAGTGCTTGGGAGAGCCTCCATCATGGTAGAAGAGGAGGAGGAAGAAGAGGTTGCTGCACCAGCACCCAAGGCAGCCAAACTTATGGGAGATGCCATAAGGTCAGGAACAGCTGCATCCAAGCCCAAGGAAGCTCCTAAGGCTGCATCTAAGCCTAAGAGTGCACCAAAGAGGAACACACGAAGCATCCCAGCTGCAGAAAAGAACAAGGCCCCAGTCCCTGAAGCTATCGAAGAAGAGGAAGAGAGTGTCCTTCGGAAGCTCAAGCCCAAGATCCCAGACCACAACGATGCTCATCCTGTGGCTGAGGACATGAAGCTCAGGAGAGACTCAGGGCTCAGGAAATGGAGAGAAGCAGATCCATATGCTTCTAGGAGAAGGACTGCCGTGGACTACAGATTTCACACAAAGGAGCAACAAGATTTTTATGAGACTGTTTTGCTTGACAAGAAGCCAATCGTTTGTGACATGAGATGGGTCGACTGGACATACATCAAGGAGAATGAAGAGCACTACCCAGGAGTTCAGGACAGCTTCAGAGCGTGTGGAGTAGAGGACTTTGTTGGGCAGAAGCTCACAAAGTGGAACGAGGAACTCATCATGCAGTTCTACTCCCAGGGGGGTGGGCGCGCCCTCCATCCTCGTGGGCAGCCCGGGACTCCCCTGGTTTAACTCCGATACTCCGTGGGCTTCTTCTGATCCAAAAATAAGTTCCATGAAGTTTTAGGTCAATTGGACTCCGTTTGATTTTCCTTTTCTGCGATACTCTAAAACAAGGAAAAAACAGAAACTGGCACTGGGCTCTAGGTTAATGGGTTAGTCCCAAAAATCATATAAAATAGCATATAAATGCATATAAAACATCCAAGGTTGATAATATAATAGCATGAAACAATCAAAAATTATAGATACGTTGGAGATGTATCAGCAACCCCAAGCTTAATTCCCGCTCGTCCTCGAGTAGGTAAATGATAAAAACAGAATTTTTGATGTGGAATGCTACCTAACATATTCATCATGAATTTCTCTTTATTGTAGCAAGAATATCCAGATCCATAAGATTCAAGACAAAAGTTTAATATTGACATAAAAATAATAATACTTCAAGCATACTAACAAAGCAATTATGTCTTCTCAAAATAACATGGCAAAAGAAAGCTATCCCTACAAAATCATATAGTCTGGCTATGCTCCATCTTCACCACACAACGTATTTAAATCATGCACAACCCCGATGACAAGCCAGGCAATTGTTTCATACTTTTGATGTTCTCAAATCTTTTCAATCTTCACGCAATATATGAGCGTGAGCCATGGACATAACACTATAGGTGGAATAGAATGGTGGTTGTGGAAAAGACAAAAAGGAGAAGATAGTCTCACATCAACTAGGCATGTCAACGGGCTATGGAGATGCCCATCAATAGATATCAATGTGAGTGAGTAGGGATTGCCATGCAACGGATGCACTAGAGCTATAAATGTATGAAAGCTCAACATAAGAAACTAGTGGGTGTGCATCTGCTACCTCTTGAGCACGGCGTTGGATTTCCCCGAAGAGGAGAGGATGATGCAGCAAAGTAGCATAAGTATTTCCCTCAGTTTTTGAGAACCAAGGTATCAATCCAGTAGGAGGCTATGCTCAAGTCCCTCATACCTGCACAAAACGATGGCTACTCGCAACCAACGCGATTAGGGGTTGTCAATCCCTTCACGGTCACTTACGAGAGTGAGATCTGATAGAGATGATATTTTTGGTACTTTTGGTATAGAGATGCAAAGTGAAAAGTAAAAAGCAAAGTAAAAAAGAAAAGCAAGATTAAAGTGATGGAGATTGATATGATGAGAATAGACCCAGGGGCCATAGGTTTCACTAGTGGCTTCTCTCAAGAGCATAAGTATTCTACGGTGGGTGAACAAATTACTGTTGAGCAATTGACAGAATTGAGCATAGTTATGAGAATATCTAGGTATGATCATGTATATAGGCATCACGTCTGAGACAAGTAGACCGACTCCTGCCTGCACCTACTACTATTACTCCACTCATCGACCGCTATCTAGCATGCATCTAGAGTATTAAGTTAAAAACAGAGTAATGCTTTAAGCAAGATGACATGATGTAGAGGGATAGTTTCATGCAATATGATAAAAACCCCATCTTGTTATCCTCGATGGCAACAATACAATACGTGCCTTGCTGCCCCTTCTGTCACTGGGAAAGGACACCGCAAGATTGAACCCAAAGCTAAGCACTTCTCCCATGGCAAGAAAAACCAATCTAGTAGGCCAAACCAAACTGATAATTCGAAGAGACTTGAAAAGATAACCAATCATACATAAAAGAATTCAGAGAAGATTCAAATATTATTCATAGATAGACTTGATCATAAACCCACAATTCATCGGTCTCAACAAACACACCGCAAAAAGAAGATTACATCGAATAGATCTCCACGAGAGAGGGGGAGAACATTGTATTGAGACCCAAAGAGAGAGAAGAAGCCAACTAGCTAATAACTATGGACCCATAGGTCTGAGGTGAACTACTCACACTTCATCGGAGAGGCTATGATGATGTAGAAGCCCTCCGTGATGACGGCCCTCTCCGGCGGAGCTCCGGAACAGGCCCCAAGATGGGATCTCGTGGATAAAGAAAGTTGCGGCGGTGGAATTAGGTTTTTGGCTCCGTATCTGATCGTTTGGGGGGTACGTAGGTATATATAGGAGGAAGGAGTACGTCGGTGGAGCAACAAGGGGCCCACGAGGCAGGGGGCGCGCCCTAGGAGGGGCGCGCGCCCCCCACCCTCGTGACCGCCTCTCTTGTCCCTTGGAGTAGGGTCCAAGTCTCCTGGATCACGTTCGGTCAGAAAATCGCGTTCCCGAAGGTTTTATTCCGTTTGGACTCCGTTTGATATTCTGTTTCTCCGAAACTCTGAAATAGGCAAAAAACAACAATTCTGGGCTGGGCCTCCGGTTAATAGGTTAGTCCCAAAAATAATATAAAAGTGGAAACTAAAGCCCATTATAGTCCAAAACAGTAGATAATATAGCATGGAGCAATCAAAAATTATAGATACGTTGGAGATGTATCAGGCATCCCCAAGCTTAATTCCTACTAGTCCTCGAGTAAGTAAATGGTAAAAAGAGAATTTTTGATGCGGAGTGCTACTTGGCATAATTTCAATGTAAAGCTTCTTAATTGTGGTATGAATATTCAGATCCAAAAGATTCAAGACAAAAGTTTATGTTGACATAAAAATAATAATACTTCAAGCATACTAACAAAGCAATCATGTCTTCTCAAAATAACATGGCCAAAGAAAGTTATCCCTACAAAATCATATAGTCTGGCTATGCTCTATCTTCACCACACATAGTATTTAAATCATGCACAACGCCGATGACAAGCCAAGCAATTGTTTCATACTTTAACATTTTCAAAACTTTTTCAATCTTCACGCAATACATGATCGTGAGCCATGGATATATCACTATATGTGGAATAGAATGGTGGTTGTGGAGAAGACAAAAAGAGGGGAAGATAGTCTCACATCAACTAGGCGTATCAACGGGCTATGGAGATGCCCATTAATAGATATCAATGTGAGTGAGTAGGGATTGCCATGCAACGGATGCACTAGAGCTATAAGTATATGAAAGCTCAACAAAAGAAACTAAGTGGGTGTGCATCCAACTCGCTTGCTCACGAAGACTTCGGGCAATTTGAGGAAGCCCATCGTTGGAATATACAAGCCAAGTTATATAATGAAAATTCCCACTAGTATATGAAAGTGATATCATAGGAGACTCTCTATCATGAAGATCATGGTGCTACTTTGAAGCACAAGTGTGGTAAAAGGATAGTAACATTGTCCCTTCTCTCTTTTTCTCTCATTTTTTTATTTTTTTTATTTGGGCCTTTTCCTTTTTTATGGCCTCTTTTTTTTCGTCCGGAGTCTCATCCCGACTTGTGGGAGAATCATAGTATCCATCATCCTTTCCTCACTTGGGACAATGCTCTAAAAATGATGATCATCACACTTTTATTTTTCTTACAACTCAACAATTATAACTCGATACTTACAACAAAATATGACTCTATATGAATGCCTCCGGCGGTGTACCGGGATATGCAATGAATCAAGAGTGACATGTATGAAAGAATTATGAATGGTGGCTTTGCCACAAATACGATGTCAACTACATGATCATGCTAGCAATATGACAATGATGGAGCGTGTCATAATAAACGGAACGGTGGAAAGTTGCATGGCAATATATCTCGGAATGGCTATGGAAATGCCATGATAGGTAGGTATGGTGGCTGTTTTGAGGAAGGTATATGGTGGGTGTATGATACCGGCGAAAAGTGTGCGGTATTAGAGAGGCTAGCAATGGTGGAAGGATGGGAAAAAGTGCATATAATCCATGGACTCAACATTAGTCATAAAGAACTCATATACTTATTGCAAAAATTTAGAAGTTATCAAAGCAAAGTATTACGCGCATGCTCCTGGGGGGATAGATTGGTAGGAAAAGACCATCGCTCGTCCCCGACCGCCACTCATAAGGAAAACAATCAATAAATAAATCATGCTCCGACTTCATCACATAACGGTTCACCATACGTGCATGCTACGGGAATCACAAACTTCAACGCAAGTATTCTTTAAACTCACAACTACTCAACTAGCATGACTCTAATATCACCATATTCATATCTCAAAACAATTATCATGCTTCAATCTTTTCTTAGTATTCAACGCACTCAAAAGAAAGTTTCACAAATCTTGAATACCAAGCATATTATTATTAAGCAATTTACCATGCTATTAAGACTCTCAAAATGATCTAAGTGAAGCATGGGAGATCAATAGTTTCTTTAAAACAAATCCACCACCGTGCTCTAAAAGATCTAAGTGAAGCACATAGAGCAAAATTATAACGCTCAAAAGATATAAGTGAAGCACATAGAGCAAAACTACATAGCTCAAAAGATATAAGTGAAGCACATAGAGTATTCTATCAAATTTTAATTCATATATGGCTCTCTCAAAAGGTGTGTACAGCAAGGATGATTGTGGCACACTAACAAACAAAGACACAAACAATACAAGACGCTCCAAGCAAAACACATATCATGTGGTGAATAAAAATATAGCTCCAAGCAAAATTACCGATGGAAGTAGACGAAAGAGGGGATGCCTTCCGGGGCATCCCCAAGCTTTGAATTTTTGGTGTCCTTAGATTATCTTGGGGGTGCTATGGGCATCCCCAATCTTAGGCTCTTGCCACTTCTTGTTCCATAATCCATCAAAAGAATTTACCCAAAACTTGAAAACTTCACAACACAAAACTCAATAGAAATCTCGTGAGCTTCCTTAGAGAAAGAAAACAAAAAACCATTTCAAGGCACTGTAATGAACTCATTCTTTATTTATATTGGTATTAAACATACTGCATTCAAACTTCTCTATGGATTATAAACTATTTTACTAGCCATAGATTCATCAAAATAAGCAAACAACGCATGAAAAACAGAATCTGTCAAAAACAGAACAGTCTGTAGTAATCTGTAACTAACGCAAACTTCTAGAACTCCAAAATATCTACCAAAATAGGACGACCTAGAAAATTTGTTTATTGATCAGCAGCAATTGGAATCAGTATTTTATCATGTTCTGGTGATTTTTAACAATTGTTTTCATGAACAGAAAGTTTCTGGAAATTACAGCAAGATTAAATAACTATCATCCAAGAAAATCCTATAGGTTTAACTTGGTACAAACACTAATTAAAGGCGAGCGCTAGGCGCCATCCGGATGTACCAACTGGAAACAACATCCGTCTTGTTTACCGTCGGATTGATCCGTCTGGTATGACTGGCATGACTGAATGTTTCGGTCCCTGTCACGGTCCCCGCATAGTTTGCATGTCCCGGTCGCTGTCCACCACCCTGTAGCACTTTCTTGCTCTTCGCCTAGCAGTTTCTTGTTTGCTACTTTTACTAGCTTTTTCACCCACAAAAAGTCAATGGAAACACAAAAAAGAGACTTGCATACACCTATGCAGTGAGGTATTGTTGCAACCAAAAACATGGCAACACCACGCGGCTAACGCATAGACAAAAAATTAGTCGCGCACATGTCATTCGATCACATCAACCACAACAATCTGATCTCGTTTCCCTTGCAACATCCTCCATGTTGCGTAACATCTCAATGCATCGAAACGCCGCTTGCTCGCAGCACCCCTCTCCCATTTTGCTCATTGCAACAATGTTGTCAAAAAAGCATCGCCAGTCATTGAAGCACGCATCGCAGTGTCGATGGTTGTCGACGCCATGACCATTGAAATATTCTGGTTATGGCCTTCGAAGCATGTGCATCGGAGTAGACGGTTGTTGACCTTCACGGTCGTCGAAGCAATGTTGTGGTGGTCATCAAAGCATCACCACGGCTATGGACATCGTCACAGCAATTACGCCTCGTCATCGTGGCCGTCGACGCCGTCGCGCCATTGAAGCACGCATCGCATCGTCGACGGTTGTTGAAGTCGTGTCCATCGAAGTACGCATCGCAACGTCGATGGTTGTGGGCGTTGTGCATCGTGGCCATTGAAGCATCGCCGCGACCGCTGATGCAGTTGCAACACATACACCGCTTCATCGTGGCGGGTCGGAGCATCACCGCGACCATAGAAGCATGCATTCCAGCGTAGATGGGTGTCGATGTCGTAGCCATCGAAGCATGCGACGCAGTGTTGACGGTTGTCGACGTCGTGTCGGTCGAAGCAATGTTGTCATGGCCGTCAACACCATCTCGGCACATACGCCTCGCTATCATGGTCGTCATTCAACACTATCGCAACACGTACGCCTCGCCGTCTTGGCGGTCAATGCATCACCGCGGCCATCGATGCCATCGTGGCACGTACGTTGTCGTCGCCGTCAAAGCACGCGTCGCAACGTCGATGGTTGTCGGCGTAGTGGCTGCCAAGCATCGCCGCTCACTGCCGAGGCACGTACACCTCGTTGTCATGGTTGTCGATGTCGTCATGACACGTATGTCGTTGAAGCATGTGTCACAACATCACCAGAGCAGCTGAGGCGCCATCAGCGGCGGAGCCAACGTATAAGCGTTGGGTTCACTTGAACCCAACAAATTTTGCTTCGTACGTACGCGTAGGGACATGTTTGACTGACCTGAATCCAGTAAAAATTTCTAGCTGACCCCATCAAATATCGTGAGCAGCTAAGCAAAGGGCCCAAAAGCCCACAGGCACTTGATGCCCAGGCGGCCAGCTGGCCAGGCCTAAACTGTGATTACTCACGTACTCTGTGCTCGTGTTTTGTTGTTTATTATACATGCACACACACGTTTCCCTAAAAAAATATACACACGCACATAGGCAAACACTTCGTCGAGTCGTCGTCTGTTAGTTTTCCGATTCGCATCTCTCCTTGTCTGTTTGTGTTCCTTGCGTCTAGATCGACGGGGACAACAATTTTCACCAAAATTTGAGGTACTTAGGTTACATTGCCACATCTCATCATCTCCTGTCTGTTCTATCTAGCCTAATAGCCTAGTATACCATAGTGATTTTTTTGCCCTAGTTTTTGCTATATATTTTTCAAATTTGTTATGTGGGGAAAGATATATTTTCTACAATTAGTAATGTGGCAGTGTTCAATCTTTTTAAGGCGATGAAAGATTGGAAGGGGTCGCTCTAAATGTGAGTGGGTTTACAAGCTTCGTTTGCTTGATGGTATTTATTTTAAACTTGTCAATCTAAGTTGTCATTGTTTCAATATCTCGGGAAGATGAGAAGCTAAATCTGGAGCTTTAAAGTTATTTGACACCACTCTATTATTTATAATATGTAAACATGTGCTTTTATAATTTTATGGAACTGGTATGCCTTGCACTCTTCAGTTTTTAATGCAGCACCAAATGTTCGTCATAGTGTTTATGGGTGTTATAATTTTGTTGCAACTAGACTTTAATCTTCATAATTTAGTGTCAAGTTCTCATAAAAGAGTGAATGGGTGAACCCAATGGCCAAATTTTCTGGCTCCGCCCCTGGGCGCCATCACAACATCCATTGAAACCACGCCGGAGCAGCCGGGCCATCATCACAACATCGTTGGTGTCGTTGAAGCATGCGATAACAACATTGCCAGAGCAGCGAGATGCCGTCGCAGCATCAGTTGGAAGCACGCTGTTGTAGCAACACAAGAATGCTCCAAAAGTATTTTTCGTGGCAGCAAGCCACTAAGTAGCATGCCATGCACGGGAGTCAAAAGACAGACATGGCCAGGGATAAGGTAGGGCCTATGAGACCTGATGGTTAGGCATCCGGATGCACGTACTACAAGGGAGAGTGTTAGGCTAGTACGCGCGCTGTATCGAGAGTAGAATGAAGAGGCTGGGACGGCATGCTGCGCAATGGACGACTTTTTTTTTGAAAGTTGCGCAATGGACGACTATTGTGGGAGCTGGGACCACAAACACATAGCAATCGGAACCGTGAAGAACCTAGGAGATCGGGGACCACTCAAATACGCAATTGAGACAACATGCACGACTGAGCGCTGTTTGGGACACCTTCACGCGCGGGACAGGAGGCGCCACGCACCCTACGATCGAGAAGGATCAGACGGCGGACGAGGCGGTCGCTCGCGCGGATGTTTACATCCGGTCCCTAATTAAAACACAAAACCACATCTAAACAGAAGGTAGATGGGTTATTTATTTCTAAACAGAAACAAAAATAAAAAACTTAAAATAAAATTGGTTTGCCTCCCAACAAGCGCTATCGTTTAACGCCCCTAGCTAGGCATAAAAGCGAGGATAGATTTAGCTATTGCCATCTTTGGTAGGCAACCCATAAGTGGCTCTCATGATAGTTTCATATGGCAATTTTATTTTCTTTTTAGGGAAGTGTTCCATGCCCTTTTTTAATGGAAATTGAAATCTAATATTCCCTTCCTTCATATCAATAATTGCACCAACCGTTCTAAGGAAAGGTCTACCGAGAATAATAGGGCAAGTAGGATTGCAATCTATACCAAAAACGATAAAATCTACGGGCACATAATTCCTATTTGCAACAATAAGAACATCATTAATTTTCCCATAGGTTTCTTAATAGTGGAATCCGCAAGATGCAAGTTTAGAGAGCAATCATCAAAATCATGGAAATCTAGCAAATCACACAAAGTTTTGGGGATAGTGGAGACACTAGCACCCAAATCACACAAGGCATAAAACTCATGATCTTTAATTTTAATTTTAATAGTTGGTTCCCACTCATCATAGAGTTTTCTAGGGATAGAAACTTTCAACTCAAGTTTTTCTTCATAGGATTGCATCAAGGCATCAACAATATGTTCGGTAAAGGCTTTATTTTGACTATAAGCATGTGGAGAATTTATCACGGATTGCAACAAGGAAATACAATCAATTAAAGAGCAACTTTCATAATTAAATTCCTTAAAATCCAATATAGTGGGTTTAGCAACATCTAGGGTTTTATTTCTTTCAATCCCACTTTTATCAATTTCATCATCAAGATCTAAATACTCCGAATTTTTGGAACGCCTTCTAGGTAAAGGAAGATCATATTCAGTTTCATCAAAATTCATATTGCAAAACAAAGATTTGATAGGGAACACATCAATAACTTTTAGATCTTCATCTTGATTTTCATAGGAACTAGCAAAGTGGCCCGCTCGATGCACGGGCTAGAAGCTGTGAAGTTCAATGCTGAGAAATTATTATTTGATTTGCCAATGAAAAACTGAACCCAAATGTAATGATATTTACAAATATTAGCATTGCGAACCTAGTTTTGTCTTAGGTATATATGGGATTTTATTTATACATAAATATATGTGTTACCATTATCATTTACATGCTAATTATGCATCTTAGACTACCTATTTTTATGAAAAATCATGCCATCCAAATAATATCATTTTTGTGGCATTTTAATCATGTTGCTTTATTATGTATATTTTTAAACACAAATTTAATAGTTCCCATGGTTTTCGTGTAGGCCTAGATAAATTTCTAATCTTTTGCAAGATTTACATATTAATTTTTATTTTAGTGAATTTTTACTGTAAGTGTTTTTTTAAGTTGGTACATGAAGCTATAGTGTATTTTTATACTATACATATCCATTAAAATTGTCATTGTAGGTCTTTGTTTTCATGATAATTTAATTCGGCCAAGTTAAGACAGATGCACTAAGCAGGACCAATGGTGGCTCATATTTCCTTGTAATCAAAGTTTGATCTCACAATTTCCACACTTTCGAGATAGAAACAATATTGACACTACTTTCCTACAAAAATATTGTCCACCCTACTATGTACAGAATGTTATTAGTTTCATGGGACCCGTCAGTCAGATCCTTCACATTCCCCTTTTGAAGTCTTCTCATCTTCTCAGTAGCTCATAGCCATGAATGCAGCCACCGAAACTCCCTCAATTTTCCTTCTTGGTGGCTCCTTTTGCACACACTCTGTAGCTTGGGTTAGCTGTACGGGCGTACTACCACAGGTTGGCCTTCTATGTCAACATGTTTGCTCCTCGGGCGGCTCATCAATATCCTTGGCCGGTCAACGACGGCTGAGGGGTAGCTGCTGTTAGATTTGCATGGGAAACATCATCGTATATTTTTGGAAATGATGTTATGTCCTAACGTAAATATTCAATCTTATTTTTTCAGGAGTCAAAATTATTTCTGATTCATAAGTTAATGGCACATCAACCATATATGATCTTTGAGAATATCTCATTGTGTCATGAAACATTTAGTAGAGAAGATCTTTTACCTGTTATCCAGATATATTTATTCTAGAAAACATGAAGGAAAATAACGTTTTCATTGACAACTAATAAGTATAGACTGTTTAGATTAGTCTTGTATATAGAAATAGTATAATTATGTTTATTACGAAAAGTTGTTTACAAAAATATATTTTGGTCACATATATTTATGTAATGGCAAATAGTAAAAGTTGCACATTGAAGACATGCAAAGTACAATTCTATCTTTAGCATAACAGGAAGTATACGGTGAAATAACTTTTATATATACTGCATGATAAAATACAATAAATTGAAACTGCAAACATTTTTGTTACACTAAATAAACCGCAGCAAGGATAAGTACATGATTTAAGTAGACTACTACAAGGATCTAAATAAGTACTAATTTCTGAGCCCATGCTCATCTGCACCTGGTCAGGAAAAAATCACAAAAAATACAAAAAAAATCAAAAAAATTCTCTGTAAAAAAGTTTACTGTTCATGTATTGTTTGGACCCATCGAGCATAGTAAATGGCACCCCGGTTTTGAAATTATATAGTACACAAATACTATTGTACAAATGAGAGCACATTTTTACTACTCATGCACTCGGCTGATTCTGCCAGCTCATATAGAAAGACAACTAATTGGTCAACTCAAACAGTAGTGGATAAGCTCTTCATGGGTGGTGGATAAGCTTTTGGAATATTTATCACATGCTAATCATGTGCTTGAGATTTTCACTGGAGAGGTTAATGATAGAACAAAGTTGAGAAGACTTAATACATGGAAGATTTTACATGTCTAAAACATCACAAACATTTTGGCTTTATTAATTGGTTGAGAAGGACATGCGGGCATAATAGGCTAACAAAAACAATTACTCATTATGAAATACATATATAACCTCTTCAAATCTTTGAACATATTAATAGTATGAGTGATAGGATCATGAAGCTAGATTCATGGAGGGCAAATATTTTCTTGGGCAAACAATTCATCTATGATAGTGTTGTATTGTACCACTAACCTTGAGGGACGTTGGCTCGCCGTCTATGATTCGTTGGGGCGTTTGCTCAATAGAACAAAAGACTTGTTAATCTTGTTTCTATTGCTGACTGAAGTGTGAAGTTCAATCTCTGATCCTGTCAATATCACGACCCATATTCAAGCAGTACTTTTGAAAAGCTACATATTTATTATTTGCAGAAACACATGGCAGAAAGATTATAGCTCGCTGCAGTCATCTTTTTCTAAATTTCCTAAAACCAATATATGTATGTTCGAAGAAACATTAGTAATTGGACAGGTCAATTAACAATATGATATATTTCGACAGCTTATTTTAGGGTCATTATGGGATTGCAGTCATCTTAAAAAAAATGCAAAGTTACATTCAAGATAGTATTGTTTTCACTACATTGTGACATGATATAAGACGGCAAAAGGGCACTGCATTTATGAGATGAGATAATTAGCAAGATATCAACCTGTTGGCTACATGAAGCAACTAAATAACTCATGTGGTATAATTCTTTTCTTATTTCACATTTTCCATAGCACTTCTCACGTAGTTAACAAAAAGTATATATCAAATAGAATATTTTGTTACTATACTTGGTCAAGCTCAATAGAAAAATTACCATCTTCCATCGAGGCCTTTGCAACTTAAGGACAAATGAGATCACATATTTCACCATTCCCATCAAATGTAAAAGAAAGGCCAATCAAGAAATAACTTGTAAGATTTGCTGATAGCCTTTAGCGCGAGTTGTTCTGGCTGTTTTCTGGAATGGCCCAGCCACCTCTTGTCGTCCAGCAAGTTGACCATGTCTATCACTATCCGCACGGACATAGCTACAGCATAATCATGTATGGAAAGAGAATGAATTTTCAGGACCCGGGGGCCTAGACTCCCGCTTATTATCTGAGCGTCCACCAAGAAACTAAATTTTGAGATTTGTGCCCTGTCTTGGCCGCCAGTTGCATTAGTAGGCCTGTGTGAGCAGTAATTTTGCAAGCAGAAATTCTCGTACAACGAGCCTTGCCCGGCCACTGCAGCTGCTGACACGAGAGAAAGACAAAGATCGAAATCCAAGAGAGAAGCTGCATGTGATATTTAGAGAAAGAAAAATGTTTCTTTGAAAATCTAAAGAGAGAGATAGGATGTGACTGTGAGAGAGAACTCATTTTTTTGAGAGAAGTGAGAGAAAGAATGTTTTTACTCAAGTGGGAAAGAGAACCTGTGTGAGAGAGAGAGGCTATTTCTTGGTAAAATATACTTTTGTCTGCAAGTGGGAGATACTTTGTTCGCTCGTGCATGCGCAGAGGTGCATGCAGAATCTGCATGCGAGACATGGCATGGGGGAGAGAGATGAAAAGAGATGTGACTTGTCTTGTCAACAGACACCAGCCTGCACGGCTGTCAGAGCTGAGTACCTCTATTAAAATCGTGAAATGACCTGGACACGCATGCTTCCACTGCAAATGCTCCGTGGTTTGTCAGAACAGAGCACGAATCTTGACGATGCTCGACGCACAGGATAACCGAGGGTCTGGACTCCCGGGTGCTACCACACCTTTTCGGTATGGAAATTGTATGTGGTACTACAGAAAAATAGGGGGAGCAGTCAATGGAAAAATATTCTACCTGTCATATACCTACCTATGAGTTGCCTAGATGAGGCAAGGGGCTGATTATTACTATCATGAGCACCTGCAAATTTATCAGAACTAATCTCCCAATAAATTATTGCTCCAAAGAATGTCTGGATATAATTTCCAAGATGAGCAGCCCTTCTTTGTTTACTTTTGCTTGTTGCTGACAGAGTGAACGTGGTGTCTTGATAGGATATGTGTGCACTTAACGAAACTAATTTAATTAAATTAATCTTTTGATCAATCTTGCCGATCTGATCAATCTGCTAGCACCATGCGGCCGTTTCCATTGAGCGGTATCCTTGAACGGGTGATAGATCAAATCGTCGTGTTCTAGGCAATCCACAGAACATGGAACACCATTGCTGCATACCACGCTTAGTCCTCAATCCAGCAGTCACCTTAGATCTGAACCAATCTACAGTCAAAAGCAGACAAGGATTAGTATTCACATGCATGCTCTGTACGTGTGTTTCTTTGGGGCAGAAATCAATCAGCCTGTGTGTATGTACTGATGGCAGCGGCATGTCCATGCGGCCGTTTCCATTGAGCGGTATCCTTGAACGGATGATAGATCAAATCGTCGTGTGTGCGGCGCAATCCACACAACATGGAACACCATTGATGCATGCCACGCTTAGTCCTCAATCCAGCAGTCTCCATGGATCTGAACCAACCTACGGTCAAAAGCATATAGGATCTGTATTCACATGCATTCTTTGTACGTGTGTTTCTTTGGGTAGAAATCAATCAGCCTGTATGTAGTACTGATGGCGGCGGCATGAGGGAGAGGGTTCTTTTTCTTGAGGCTAGGGCGTACTGTTTCTTTTTTTTTTTCTTTTTTAGGGGCGGCCATGTTGTTTTTTGGTGCGATCCCAGCTTATGTGTTAGCTATCAGGATTAATGAAATTGGTCGGTTGAGATTTATTGATTAAAAATTATGGGAAAACAATTAACGGCTAGATGTTTCTAATTATTGTGGGATTTTCTATTATATTTTCTTTTTTCTGGTTACCCCGTCAATTTTTTTAATATATAATAGATTGGAAGAACACGCTTTAATAAAGACATCTTTCCTAGCACGCATCCTAGCGGTTCTTTCCTTGCACTCATCAATGGAAATTCTCATGGCTTTGAGAGACTCATTGATATCATGCTTAGGAGGAATAGATCTAAACTTTAAAAAATCAACCTCAAGAGAAATTCTATCAACGTTCCTAGCCAAATCATCAACTTTCAGCAATTTCTCTTTGTCGGTGGGAAAGACACCTATGGGATCACAAGAATCCCTACGACGGTTAGCGGGGCGCGGGGTCGTGAGAAGAGCGGATCAAACAGATAGTACACGGTTCGTTTATCCAGGTTCGGGCCGCGAGGATGCGTAAAACTCTACTCCTGCTTTGGTGGATTGTATATCTATGTTCTTGAGCTAGCTATGGGGCGTGAGGAGCTCCAAAAAGCCGAATCCTCCTCCTGGTCGCCTCGGGCCTCTTTTTATAGAAAAAAGAGGTTGCCACAGTGGCACACAGGAGGTGGAAAGGGTACAGTGATGCGAGGTTATCCCTCGCATTACATGACAAGGCGCATTTAATGCGTCTTGCTTAGGTGTCCTTGCTTTATCGGGGACGGGGGAGAGATCTATCTTGTCCGTCGCCGCTCCTTCTTGTGTCGACACGCGCCCTGGCCAGCGATGCCTGAGATGCCATGTAGGTAGGCAGGCAGCTGAGGTGGCGCAATCGTGGGTCTTCACGAAGATCTGCATGTCGCCACGCATGCGCTTGCCCAGCTGGTTGGGTCGGCAGCTGCATGCGTACGGCGGTGGAGGTTTAGTCGGCGTGGGCCTGGTGGTGGCCCTGCGGATGTCCTTGGCAAGGGCCTTGCCGGGGCCCCGGCAAGGGTCTTGCCGCGGCGCCTGCTGGCATCCCCAGCAAGGCGCTTGCCGGAGGTCTTGTGGTCTTCCTCGGCTGGGATCCCGCCAAGGGTCGTCATCTTCTTAGTGCGTATCTGATCTGGAATGTCTTCACAAAGATCTGCATGCCACTACGGGGATGTCTCCCGAATCCTTGCCCCATGGGGGCAGCGGACTCAAGGGTGATTTGCTCCGTAGGTGTGGGGCGAGTTGCCGCGGCAAGGGTCTTGCCGGGGCTGCTAAAGCCGGCCCCGACAAGGATCTTGCCGGGGGAGCCCGCCTCGTCCCTTGGTTCTTTGTGGTCTCGGCTTTGGTGTTGCTCCAGTTCCATCGAGTTTCGGTCTTACCCTGGCCCACCTCCCTTGCCTTGCTTGGTGTGGTCGTGGGCGCGGCTCTGACCGCCCGTGCACAGTTATAGGGGTACAAAAAGGTGTACCCCTCTTTTTGTACACCGTCAGGGCCTGGGCCACACATAAGCGCAATGTGTTGTTGGGCTAGGCCAAAAAAATGGTGCGCGGGCAGGCGGGGCGGTTTTTACCGTGGTAAGCTTTTTCGCGCGCTGCGCTTCCCACGACTCCCGTGCGTGGCGTAGTGTGGGGAAGTGCGTGTGACGTGGGCGGCATGCGTGGGGTTGGTCTCTGCACACATGCGTCACGTCGTAGTAAAGGGGCGGTTCGCGCCTTCCCCATAAACGTAGGAAGGCGTGGAGGCGCGGCCCATTTACTGAATGGGGCCGAGGCGCGGTCCTCAAGGCGTCCACTCCCCATGATCACCGGGTGGGGAGAGGTCGCTTCACCCGTCCCCTCGGTTCTGCACATCCGCCACGTGTCTCCCTTGGGTGGCAAACGGTGGAGGCGGGAAACCGGGCCGTCGCGGGCTGGGGCAGCGGGTCGGTCCTGGCTCCTTGCGCCTTCCGTGTCTTGATCGGCCGAGCGGGGCGGCCGAGCCCCAACCCCGTTCCTTTATAAAGAGCGGGAGGGGGGATGGCATCCCGTATTCTTCCATCTTCTTCCTCCTTCAGCTTCTGCTCCCCTCTTCCATTCGTTATGGAGAGAGGAAATCCCGGTCCTTCAACGGTGGCGGCGAGGGTCGCCGCTCGACAATGCGTCCCTCCTTCTCTTGCGCCTGTGGTGGCAGAGCCGGTCGCAAGGGGAAGGGGGAGGGGGCGAGGCCGTGGGCGAGGCCGGGGCACTCGGGGAAGAGGAGGACGGGGTGGCACGCCGGCCTCGCCCCCGCCCGCAGCTCCTCCTCCAATGGAGGGCCATGTTGGGGAGGACCCTTGTGAGTTTTTCGTAAGGCTGCGCCGGCCGCCGCGCCGTCGCCTTCGTCTCCCGACTTCATTTGCGCGGGAGATGGAGCTGGATCCGCCGGAGTCATTGCGTCTGTACATGAGGGGCTGTGGGATCAGTGGCACACGGGTCCGCGTCGACTTCCCTGCTCCTCATGTGATGTATCTTCGCCGGGGATGGAGACATTTGCTCATATCCAGAGCTTGACGGAGGGGCTCACTCTTCATTTTAAGCTGATGGAGGGTGGCCTTCTCTCCGTCAAGGTCTTCTGGCACTTTGGGACTCGTACAAGGTGCTGTGTGGAGAGCTCTTCTGATAGTGAAGATTCCTCCTCGAGCGAGAGTGACGAGGAGGACAGCGGCAACGACGATGAGGGCGGTAGGCGACAGGATTACAGGTCCGACTAGGTGTCGGGTGCCGCTCCGTGTGGCACCGACGACCCCATCATCCGTGTCGCCGGCTCCTTGAACTTCTCGGGGTCGTCTCCTTGGGCGGCTGGCGTTGGGAGGCTGCGGAAGAGGAAGAGGGCGGACGGCAAGGCCGCCAAGTCAGAGTACGCGGGCACCGACGCCTTCGACGCATACTGATGTCCTGCCACCTCGTCTTCGAGCTCTACTTCCGGCGCTGCCATCACCATCCAGCCTTTGGACGGCCACCAAGATGTTCTCTCAGCGCCTTCTGCCACCCGTAGCTCGCCTAGGTGCTCCTTTTGTCCTTCTCGCCTCCTTGACCTGCCTCCTGAGGAGAGGGACAAGAAAGGGATTACGGGCACCTTATCTCTTTTTAGTTTGTAAGCCTTCGGGACTTCATTGAATTTAAAACTTGTAATCCTCTCATTCATGTTTTTCATTCCCTATGGGCTGTACCTGAGTGGAATGTTTTTAATGAAAAAGGGATGTTTGCCAGGTCATTTGTTTGTGGGTGAAACCCACGACAAGGAAAAAAATCCTTGATATCTTTAAGATAAACATTTCCTTGCCCGACAACAGGCCTCGCCATCTCCCCACTTCGCTCGATCTTCCTCACGCCTTTGGCAGAGGCCGGGATGAAGTGGGTTTAGGCTCCTTGTTCTATCCTTTTGTTGCCGCGACTACGACCAAAACTCAGTCCCAGGAATGGGCCCTAGGGCCTAAAGTTAGGGGAGCACGGTAGTTTGAGGATAAAACGAGGTTTCACATACCTCAGTCCGTAAGGAAATGCATGATAAGGGATGAAAAACTTATCTGAATCTGCAGCTCCCGGCAACCCTGGTTTGCCGTGGGTGAATCTTTGCTCTTGCAGCCCCCGGCAATACTGGCTTGTCGGGGCCTAGATGCTGGTCTGTTCCTCCTCTTTTTTTTCAAGTGGTTTGGCAAGGATATCTGTGTGTCCTGCGAACCAAAGAAGACAAAATAAAGACAAAGAGATGCAAACTCGACCTCTAAGCTAGGGGTTAGCCGCTGCTAAGCACTATCAACCCTAACCAAGGACGAGACTCGACCTAGCATGCATGCTATAACTTAGGGCGCCAGCGCTTTATTTATTTATGCTCAGGGTCTGCGCCTGGCTTTGTACAAAGGGTTACATGCCTTGTCGGCAAGGCTTGTACAAAAGGTGGCTTGCCGGGGGGCCCGGCAAGCTGCGCCTCACGGGTAAAACTTGCGAAGATTCTCAATGTTCTAGGAGTTGCTCACCAGAACGGCATCTTTGGTCTCCAGGAGGACTGCGCCAGGCCTGGTGACTCGTATTACCCGATAAGGGCCTTCCCACTTCGGCGTCAACTTGTTGGTATTCTTGGCCGATTGAACGCGCCGAAGAACAAGGTTGCCTTCCTCAAAGCTTCGGGCATGGACCTTGCGGCTATGGTAGCGGCGCAAGGCTTGCTGGTAGCGTGCTGCTCTCACAGCCGCCCGAAGACGATCTTCCTCAAGGAGCATTGCGTCATCTTGCCGCAGTTGCTCTTGCTCAAGCTCATCATGAGCGAGCACTCGAGGTGACCCATATATGAGTTCAGTGGGGAGAATTACTCCTGCCCCGTATACTAGGGCAAAGGGTGTCTGGCCGGTGGCTCGATTTGGCATCGTTCTGATCGACCAAAGAACTGTCGACAACTCATCAATCCAGCGCCTTCCACTCTTGCGCAGCCTGTCAAAGTCTTTGTCCTTAAGCCTTGCAGTACTTCAGTGTTTGCTCTCTCAGCTTGACCATTGCTTCATGGGTGAGCAACGGAAGCGAAACAGACTTTGCTGCCGAGGTCTTGGGTATATTGCATGAAGGTGCGACTTGTGAACTGCGCGCCGTTGTCGGTGATGACCCTGTTGGGTACACCAAAACGGCACGCTAGTCCCTTGAAGAATTTGACGGCTGACTGAGCTGTGACCTTCCTCACTGCCTCCACCTCTGGCCACTTTGTGAACTTGTCGATTGCGACGTACAAGTACTCAAAGCCCCCGACAGTGCGGGGGGAAAGGGCCCAGTATGTCAAGCCCCCAGACCGAGAAAGGCCAAGAGAGAGGAATGGTTTGAAGGGTTTGAGCTGGCTGATGAAGCTTCTTCGAATGGAACTGACACGCTTCACACCTGGTGACTAGTGTCGTCGCATCCTGGAGGGCGGTGGGCCAGAAGAAGCCTTGCCGAAACGCTTTGCCGGCAAGGGCCCTCGACCCTATGTGGGATCCACATATGCCTCCATGTATCTCCGCCAATAGCCCCAGTCCTTCCTCTCGAGGATACACTTCAATTCACACCGTTCGGCCTCTTTCTGTACAGGACGTCATCGACGAACTGGTACATAGTAGAGCGACGGGCTACTTTTTCCGCTTCTTCCTGCTCCTCAGGAAGTTCCCCTATTTGGAGGAATCAGACGGTATGTTGTGCCCACGCTGGAGCCTGGGGCTCGACGGCGAAGACTAAAGGCATTTCCTCCGCTATAGGAGCGGCTGTCTCCATGGCAAGAGCTTGATGCTCCGTTGGAGCTAGCCGTCCCGTGGCGGGCTCAGTGTCTCCGGTAACATCCTTGCCGGTGGCTCCGGGGAGCTCGGCGGGAAAGTACTTGCCGGGCCCTGATTTCCTCCTCTTGTTTTGTTCTATTGATGGATGAACGGATGGCTGAGTTAGCTGAAGCACAAAGGTACCTGGTTCCACAGGTAGCTTGAGGGCAGCGCGCTTTGACAGGTAATCGGCGATGTCGTTCTCTGCTCGGGGAACGTGCTCCGCCTGTATACCATCAAAACGCTCTTCCAGCTTTCTCACTTCATCGACGTAGGCCTTCATCAACGGGCTCTGGGAATCTTTGTTGACTTGTTTGACGACAAGTTGCGAGTCGCCCCTGACAATGAGTTTTTTGATTCCGAGGTCTACCGCGATCCTAAGACCAGCAAGCAACCCCTCATATTTAGTAGTATTATTCGTTGATACCTCCCTAGGGAAGTGCATCTGGACCACGTACTTGAGGTGCTCTCCGGTGGGCGCGACAAGCAGTACGCCAGCCCCAGCGCCCTGTAAGGAGAAAGACCCATCAAAGTACATGATCCAGTCGCAACTTGCCTCTTTGCCGGGGAGAGCAGTCTCCTGGGCTTCTTCATCAGGCGTCGCGGTCCATTCTGCAACGAACTCTGCCAGGACTCGGCTTTCAATCGTCGAGGTACTTTCAAACTTGAGGCCAAAGCTGGACAGCTCCAGTGCCCACTCTACAATTCTTCCCGTTGCATCTGGATTGTGCAATATCCGTTGCAGAGGGAGGCGAGTGACGACAGTGATCTCATGTGCCTCGAAGTAGTGACGCAACTTCCTCGAGGCCATAAGAAGGCCGAAGAGCAATTTCTGCACACCGGAGTACCTTGATCTAGCCCCCTGCAAGAGGGAGCTAACAAAGTAGACCGGGTGCTGCATCATTTTCTTCCTTGGCGGCACTCCAACCGGCCGTGTCGTCTCTGCACCAACGTATCAGGATCTGTCGCTGCTATCACCTCGTCATCAATTTCTCTCTGCGCCACTAGCGCGGCGCTGACCACCTGGTTCGTTGCCGCCAGGTATAGCAGCAACGGTTCTTGTGGCCTAGGCGCAACTAGTATTGGCGTGGAGGAGAGATACCTCTTCAAATCTTGCAATGCTGCTTCGGCTTCTGGCGTCCATCCCATCGGGCCCGCCTTTTTCAAAATCTTGAAAAAGGGAAGGGCGCACTCGGCGGACTTGGAAATGAACCTGCTCATGGCGGCAATGCAACCAGCAAGCCGACGTACATCCTTGACCCGCTTGGGCGCTTCAATTTGTTCTATAGCTTTGATCTTGTCCGGATTGGCCTTTATCCCACGCTATGACACAAAGAACCCGAGAAGCTTACCGGACGGGACGCCGAAGACGCACTTCTCAGGGTTCAGCTTGAGATTGATCTTGCGTAGGTTTGCAAATGTTTCTTGTAAATCCGGTATAAGGGTTGCCCTGTTCTTGGTTTTGACCACTATATCATCCATATAAGCTTCCATATTTCTATGGAGCTGGGGTTCAAAACCAATCTGGACCGCCCTCGCAAACGTTGAACCAGCACTCTTCAACCCGAAAGGCATCCGTATGAAACAATACGTACCACATGGGGTGATGAATGCCGTTTTCTCTTCGTCTTCTCTTGTCATGAAGATCTGGTGGTAGCCGGAGTAGGCATCGAGGAATGATAACAGATCACACCCAGCCGTGGAGTCAACAATCTGGTCGATGTGCGGCAACGGGAAGGGGTCTTTGGGACAAGCCTTATTGATATCTGTGTAATCAATACACAGCCTCCACTTCCCATTTGCCTTGCGCACTACCACTGGATTGGCCAACCACGTTGGATGGAGCACTCCTCTTACCAAACCCGCCGCTTCCAGTTTCCGGATCTCCTCTGTGATGAACTCTTGTCGTTCCAAAGCTTGCTTTCTGATATTTTGCTTGACGGGCCGCGCATGAGGACAGACAGCAAGGTGGTGCTCAATCACCTCCCTGGGAACGCCGGGGATGTCGGATGCTTTCCATGCAAACACATCGACATTCGCCTGCAGGAAGGTGACGAGCGCGTCTTCCTATTTGTCGTCAAGGGCGGAGCTTATGGTGAAAGCCCCTCCTATGCCGTCCTCCTTGACAGAAACCTTCTTGGTTCCCGGTGGTGTGGCCCTGGACTTCTTGTTTCTGCTGGTGGAGCTCTCTGGCACGTCCTCGACGGGAGCACTACACTCCGAAGAGGTGCACTTGCCGGAGTGGGTGTCCGAGGTCTCACCGGTCTTCTTCTTCTTCTTCCCTCCCGGGGCTCCAGTGGAAGGAGCAAGTGCCCTAGTGGCGGCAGATGCTGCAACTGCTTGTTGGTAGAGTTGGTCAGCGCAAATCAGCGCATCTTTCTTATCGGAGGGGATGGTGATGATCATCACAGGTCCTGGCATCTTCAGGGTGTTGTAGGCATAGTGTGACGCCGCCATGAACTTGGCCAGCGCTAGGCGGCCAAGGATCCCGTTGTAGGGCAAGGGGATCTTGGCAACATCGAACACGATCCTTTCTGTCCTGTAGTTCAGGTCACTTCCAAAAGTCACGGGCAGCGTGACCTTCCCCTTTGGTTGACTTCTTCCCGGGTTGACCCCCTGAAACGTGCCCGTTTCCTCGAGGTCTTCGTCAAGAATCTACAGCTTCTCGATCACGGTAGGTGAGATTAAGTTCAGACCGGCCCCGCCATCGACTAGCATCTTTGTCACCTTGAGGTTGCGTATTGTTGGTGAAACCAACAATGGCAAGCACCCGACCGTAGTAGTGCGGTCGGGGTGATCCTTAGTGTCAAAAATGATAGGCGTGCTGGACCACTTCAGCGGCTTTTGGGCACCAGACGACGGCTCCGCCGCTGTAATCTCACGCGCCCACTGTTTAAGCTGGCGGTGAGAAGTATGCAGCGAGGCGCCGCCATCGACGCACATGGCCTCCGTGGCTTTCTAAAACTCTTGGTCGCCGGACTCATCGTCCTCTTCGTGATCGTCGTCTTCTGGCTTTCTGTCACGGCCCCGGGCGGGCCTCTCCTACTTTTTATCCTTGCCGCGACGGCCTGCTTGGCCGTCACGTTTCTTGCCAGACCCCTCAGCACCGTTCTGGCCCTTCTCCTTGTCCCACCTCTCATATTCAACCCTCTGCTTCTCAGCAAGGATCTCAACCTGTCGGCAGTTCTGGACATCATGGCCTTTGGTGCGATGGATCTTGCAGTATTGCTTGTCGGAGTTTCCTGGCTTCCCGGCAGCCGCCAAGGCCCGGCAGGCGACACACCCGGCAATTTCCTTGCCGGGGTCATCTGCCTTGGTTTTCTTGGCGGAGCTGGCATCATCAGATCCCTCGACGGCAAGCACGGCTTTACCTTTGCGCTTCCTGTTGCGGCGCCGGATTTTCTTTGCCGGGGCGGCAGCATCCTCATCTGAAGAGCCGATTTCCGCGCCGACATGTTCGCCGGGGTATTTCCTTCCCTCTTCAGCCCGAGCACATCTGTCAGCAAGAACATAGAGTTCTGCCACGTCTTTCACCTTGTTCATTGCCAGCTCTTCGCGCATCTTGCGGTTACGCATGTTCTGATGAAACGCGCTGATGATGGCGGCAGGGCGAACATCAGGGATATTGTACTGTACCCGGCTGAACCTCTGTATATACTTGCACAGACTCTCGCCTCCCTTCTAGGGAATGACGTGCAGGTCACTTGCTTGGCCATGGGCTTGGTGACCTCCAGTAAAGGTGCCAACAAACTCATGGCACAAATCCGACCAGGAGGAAATAGAGTCTACCGACAAGTGCATCAACCACGACATGGCGTTGGGTTTAAGAGCCAATGGAAAGTAATTCACAAGCACCTTATCGTCGCGGGCTCCGGCAGCTTGCATCGCGATGGTGTAGATGCTGAGGAACTCAGACGGGTGGGTCTTGCCGTTGTACTTCTCGCCAACGTCAGGTTTGAAGGTGCGGTGAGTGGGCCACTGGAACCGCCGCAACTCATGGGTAAAAGCCGGACAGCCTACCTCCTAAGGTAGGCCTCCAGGGCTCTCCGGGGCCGGGTGGTTCACAGCAGGCCCTGCTCGCCTGTCTGACTGGTGGCGCGCTCCGCGCCGGCGCTCGATAGTGGTTCGAGCGTCTTCATGGGCTCGTTCCCGAAGAACTTGGCGCTGGTCACAGTGGGTCCGCGGGTCAGACGACGCTATGGAGATGTCGTCGCCCGTGACGTCGCGACGAGCTAGCATCGCGGTACCGGGCGAGGAGGAGGCGAATGCACCGTGGTCGTGGCGCCGCCGGCTTTTCCGCCACTGGTGCGTGGGACTCCATTAGAGCATCGACTCGGGGGCTCCACCGGACTCGGTTCGTCTTTGTTGGCCACCGCAACAAGGCTTCGGATAGTGTCTCTCCATTCGTTGAGTTTCCCCGTAGTGGGAGGAAAGTCGAGGAGCAACTGCGCGCGTGCCAGGGCCTCTGCTGGCGTTGGTGGCAGCGAAACCTGCACGGATCGCGACGCGCTTCGACATCTAACCATGTCAGAAGGAGCTCTATCACGATCCCGCGGTCGCATGCCGTTTTCACCAGCGCTTTGGCGAGCGGGCAGGTCTTCTACGTCCCGGGGGCGGTGCTCGGGGCTCTTCCCGCGGCGACGCCCGGGATCTTCGGCGTGATGACGCCATTCATCACGCGCTGCCTGAGAGGAGCACGCTGTTGGCGCCGGCGTGGGAGTCTTGGAGGTCCTTGCGTCGCCTTCGGGTGGGGCGGCGGTGACCTTGGAAGGTCCCGCTCCACCCGCGGAGGGCCTGGCTCCGTCTTTGGATTTGGCAATGTGTGGCCCGTTACCAGGTGCACAAACATCGCTGCCTCCCAAACTCCGGCTACTGGGATGGTGTTGGTGTTCGCGAGCAGCGCCCCGGGCCCTTTCTGCGACCGGTTCGCTGCTCGCCCGTGTCGGGACAGGCTGTCCGGGTTCCGACTGGCCAACCGCCACCGTCGTCTTCTTCTTGGGCGCCATGAAGATGAAGAAGCGTCGAACTAACTGCTAAAGCTGATTCTCACAACTGCGCCCCCTACCTGGCGCGCCAAAGATGTCGGTGGGAACGACACGTATGGGATCACAAGAATCCCTACTACGGTTAGCGGGGCGTGGGGTCGTGAGAAGAGCGGATCAAACAGATAGCACACGGTTCGTTTATCCAGGTTTGGGCCGCGAGGATGCGTAAAACCCTACTCCTGCTTTGGTGGATTGTATATCTGTGTTCTTGAGCTAGATATGGGGCATGAGGAGCTCCAAAAAGCCGAATCCTCCTCCTGGTCGCCTCAGGCCTCCTTTTATAGAAAAAAGGGGCTGCCACAGTGGCACACAGGAGGTGGAAAGGGTACAGTGATGCGAGGTTATCCCTCGCATTACATGACAAGGCGCATTTAATGCGTCTTGCTTAGGTGTCCTTGCTTTATCGGGGACGGGGGAGAGATCTATCTTGTCCGTCGCCGCTCCTTCTTATGTCGACACGTGCCCTGGCCAGCAATGCTTGAGATGCCATGTAGGTAGGCAGGCAGCTGAGGTGGCGCAATGGTGGGTCTTCACGAAGATCTGCATGTCGCCACGCAGGCGCTTGCCCAGCTGGTTGGGTCGGCAGCTGCATGCGTACGGCGGTGGAAGTTTAGTCGTCGTGGGCCTGGTGGTGGCCCTAAGGATGTCCTTGGCAAGGGCCTTGCCGGGGCCCCGGCAAGGGTCTTGCCGCGGCGCCTGCTGCCATCCCCGGCAAGGCGCTTGCCGGAGGTCTTGTGGTCTTCCTCGGCTGGGATCCCGCCAAGGGTCGTCATCTTCTTAGTGCGTATCTGATCTTGAATGTCTTCACAAAGATCTGCATGCCACTACGGGGATGTCTCCCGAATCCTTGCCCCATGGGGGCAGCAGACTCAAGGGTGATTTGCTCCGTAGGCGTGGGGCGAGTTGCCGCGGCAAGGGTCTTGCCGGGGCTGCTAAAGCCGGCCCCAGCAAGGATCTTTCCGGGGGAGCCCGCCTCGTCCCTTGGTTCTTCGTGGTCTTGGCTTTGGTGTTGCTCCAGTTCCATCGAGCTTCGGTCTTACCCTGGCTCACCTCCCTTGCCTTGCTTGGTGTGGTCGTGGGCGCGGCTCTGACTGCCCGTGCACAGTTATAGGGGTACAAAAAGGTGTACCCCTCTTTTTGTACACCGACACTCTTCAAGCAAAGAATTAAAATTATTTTGTGAATTCATAAACTCTTTAACACTATTCTCAAATTCAGAGGGAATCTTATTAAAATTTCCATAAAAATTGTTGTAGGAATTTCCATAATTATTAGAAGGATTACTAGGATAAGGCCTAGGATTAAAATTCCCTCTATACGCGTTGTTACCAACATTATTCCTACCAACAAAATTCACATCCATAGATTCATTATTATTCTCAATCAAAGTAGACAAAGGCATATCATTAGGATCAGAAGAAACACTCTTAGTAGCAAATAATTTCATAAGTTCATCCATCTTTCCACTCAAAACATTGATTTCTTCTATCGCATGCACTTTTTTTATTAGTAGATCTTTCAGTATGCCTTTGAGAATAATTAACCATAATATTATCTAGGAGTTTAGTAGCATCTCCTAAAGTGATCTCCATAAAAGTGCCTCCCACGTCCGAATCTAAAAGATTTCTAGAAGCAAAATTCAATCCGGCATAAATTTTTTGTATAATCATCCACAAATTCAAACCATGAGTATGGCAATTACGTATCATTAATTTCATTCTCTCCCAAGCTTGTGCAACATGTTCATGATCAAGTTGCTTAAAATTCATAATGTTGTTTCTAAGAGAGATGATCTTAGCGGGAGGAAAATACTTAGAGATAAAAGCATCTTTGCACTTGTTCCAAGAATCAATTCTATTTTTAGGCAAAGACGAAAACCAAGCTTTGGCACGATCTCTAAACGAAAAAGGAAATAGCTTCAATTTAACAATATCATTATCGACATCTTTCTTCTTTTGCATATCACATAAATCAACGAAGCTATTCAGATGAGTAGCGGCATCTTCACTAGGAAGGCCGGCGAATTGATATTTCATAACAAGATTCAACAAAGCAGTATTGATTTCACAAGATTCAGTATTGGCAAGAGGAGCAATCGGAGTGCTAAGGAAATCATTATTATTGGTATTGGTGAAGTCACACAATTTTGTAGTATCTTGAGCCATCGCGACAAACAATCGATCCAACACACGAGCAAACAAAAGGCAAGAAAAAAGGCAAACGGAAAGAGAGAAGGAGATTGGGAAAGAGAGGGCGAATAAAACAGCAAGGGTGAAGTGGGGGAGAGGAAAACGAGAGGCAAATGGCAACTAATGTAATGCGGGAGATAAGGATTGTGATGGGTACTTGGTATGTTGAATTTTTGCGTAGACTCCCCGGCAACGGCGCCAGAAATTCTTCTTGCTACCTCTTGAGCTCTGCGTTGGATTTCCCTGAAGAGGAGAGGATGATGCAGCAAAGTAGCGTAAGTATTTCCCTCAGTTTTTGAGAACCAAGGTATCAATCCAGTAGGAGGCTACGCTCAAGTCCCTCGTACCTGCACAAAACGATAGCTACTCACAACCAACGCGATTAGGGGTTGTCAATCCCTTCATGGTCACTTACGAGAGTGAGATCTGATAGAGATGATATTTTTGGTATTTTTGGTATAGAGATGCAAAGTGAAAAGTAAAAAGCAAAGCAAGATTAAAGTGATGGAGATTGATATGATGAGAATAGACCCGGGGGCCATAGGTTTCACTAGTGGCTTCTCTCAAGAGCATAAGTATTCTATGGTGGGTGAACAAATTTCTGTTGAGCAATTGACAGAATTAAGCATAGTTATGAGAATATCTAGGTATGATCATGTATATAGGCATCACGTCCGAGACAAGTAGACCGACTCCTGCCTGCATCTACTACTATTACTCCACTCATCGACCGCTATCCAACATGCATCTAGATTATTAAGTTAAAAACAGAGTAACGCTTTAAGCAAGATGACATGATGTAGAGGGATAGTTTCATGCAATATGATAAAAACCCCATCTTGTTATCCTCGATGGCAACAATACAATACGTGCCTTGCTGCCACTTCTATCACTAGGAAAGGACACCGCAAGATTGAACCCAAAGCTAAGCACTTCTCCCATGGCAAGAAAAACCAATCTAGTAGGACAAACCAAACTGATAATTCGAAGAGACTTGCAAAGATAACCAACCATACATAAAAGAATTCAGAGAAGATTCAAATATTATTCATAGATATACTTGATCATAAACCCACAATTCATCGGTCTCAACAAACACACCGCAAAAAGAAGATTACATCGAATAGATCTCCACGAGAGAGGGGGAGAACATTGTATTGAGATCCAAAGAGAGAGAAGAAGCCAACTAGCTAATAACTATGGACCCATAGGTCTGAGGTGAACTACTCACACTTCATCGGAGAGGCTATGATGATGTAGAAGCCCTCCGTGATGACGGCCCTCTCCGGCGGAGCTCCGGAACAGGCCCTAAGATGGGATCTCATGGATAAAGAAAGTTGCGGCGGTGGAATTAGGTTTTTGCTCCGTATCTGATCGTTTGGGGGGTACGTAGGTATATATAGGAGGAAGGAGTACGTCGGTGGAGCAATAAGGGGCCCACGAGGCAGGGGGCGCGCCCCCCACCCTCGTGACCGCCTCTCTTGTCCCTTGGAGTAGGGTCCAAGTCTCCTGGATCACGTTCGGTCAGAAAATCGCGTTCCCGAAGGTTTTATTCCGTTTGGACTCCGTTTGATATTCTGTTTCTCCGAAACTCTGAAATAGGCAAAAACCAACAATTCTGGGCTGGGCCTCCGGTTAATAGGTTAGTCCCAAAAATAATATAAAAGTGGAAACTAAAGCCCATTATAGTCCAAAACAGTAGATAATATAGCATGGAGCAATCAAAAATTATAGATTCGTTGGAGACGTATCATCATCCAACTCGCTTGCTCACGAAGACCTAGGGCATTTTGAGGAAGCTCATCATTGGAATATACAAGCCAAGTTCTATAATGAAAGATTCCCACTAGTATATGAAAGTGACAACATAGGATGCTCTCTATCATGAAGATCATGGTGCTACTTTGAAGCACAAGTGTGGTAAAAGGATAGTAGCATTGCCCCTTCTCTCTTTTTCTCTCATTTTTTTATTTGGGCCTTTCTCTTTTTTTCTTTTTTTATGGCCTCCTTTTTTATTTGGGCTTCTTTGGCCTCTTTTATTTATTTATTTATTTCCATCCAGAGTCTCATCCCGACTTATGGGGGAATCATAGTCTCCATCATCCTTTCCTCACTGGGACAATGCTCTAATAATGATGATCATCACACTTTTATTTACTTACAACTCAAGAATTACAACTCGATACTTAGAACAAGATATGACTCTATATGAATGTCTCCGGCGGTGTACCGGGATGTGCAATGACTCATGAGTGACATGTATGAAAGAATTATGAACGGTGGCTTTGCCACAAATACAATGTCAACTACATGATCATGCATAGCAATATGACAATGATGGAGCGTGTCATAATAAACGGAACGGTGAAAAGTTGGATGGTAATATATCTCGGAATGGCTACGGAAATGCCATAATAGGTAGGTATGGTGGATGTTTTGAGGAAGGTATATGGTGGGTGTATGATACCAGCGAAAGGTGCGCGGTATTAGAGAGGCTAGCAATGGTGGAAGGAAGAAAAGTGCATATAATCCATGGACTCAACATTAGTCATAAAAGAACTCGTATACTTATTGCAAAAATCTACAAGTTATCAAAGCAAAGTACTACGCGCATGCTCCTAGGGGGATATATTGGTAGGAAAATACCATCGCTCATCACCGACCGCCACTCATAAGGAGGACAATCAATAAATAAATCATGCTCCGACTTCATGACATAACGGTTCACCATACGTGCATGCTACGGGAATCACAAACTTTAACACAAGTATCTCTCAAATTCACAATTACTCAACTAGCATGACTCTAATATCACCATCTTCATATCTCAAAACAATCATCAAGTATCAAACTTCTCATAGTATTCAATGCACTATATATGAAAGTTTTTATTATATCCCTCTTGGGTGCCCATCATATTAGGACTAGTTTCCTAACCAAAGCAAACTACCATGCTGTTCTAAAGACTCTCAAAATAATATAAGTGAAGCATGGGAGTTCATCTATTTCTATAAAATAAAACCACCACCGTGCTCTAAAGAGATATAAGTGAAGCACTAGAGCAAACGAAAAACTACTCCGAAAGATATAAGTGAAGATCAATGAGTAGTCAAATAATTATGCAACTATGTGAAGATTCTCTAACATTTAATAATTTCAGATCTTGGTATTTTATTGAAAAAGCAAGCAAAAATAAATAAAATGGCATTCTAAGAATAGCAAACATCATGTGAAGAAGCAAAAACTTAGGATCAACCAAAACTAACCTATAGTTGTTGAAGAAGAAAGGTGGGATGCCACTCGGGGCATCCCCAAGCTTAGACGCTTGAGACTTCTTGAAATATTATCTTGGGATGCCTTGGGAATCCCCAATCTTGAGCTTTTGTGTCTCCTTAATTCCTCTCATATCACGGTCTCCCTAAATCTCAAAAGCTTCATCCACACAAAACTCAACAAGGACTCGTGAGATAAGTTAGTATAAACCATTGCAAAAACCTTATCATACTCTACTGTAGAAAATCACTAAAATTATTATTCAACATTGCATACTAAATGCCTCTGCATATTTAATAGTCCTATCCTCAAATAGAATCATTAAAGAAGCAAACATATGCAAACAATGCAAACATAACAGCAATCTGCCTAAACATGACAGTCTGTAAAGACTGCAGCAAAATCCATACTTCCCTACCACCAAAAATTGTGAAAGAAAATTCCCACTGTAGTAAATTTATCAGATCTTAATATGCAAAAGGTTTCAACATTTTATCACATTCTGAATTTTCTAGGGAATTATTGCAACAGCGGTAAACTTTCTGTTTTCAAACAGCAACATGAAGACTTGTAAAATAGGCATAGTAAAGGCTATCAATGCCACTTTTATTGAAATAAAAGATACAAAACATTGTTCTAAATAACATAAATCAAATCCTAACAAAATAAATTGACGCTCCAAGCAAAACACATATCATGTGGTGAATAAAAATATAGCTCCAAGTAAAGTTACCGATGAAAGTAGACGAAAGAGGGGATGCCTTCCGGGGCATCCCCAAGCTTAGGATCTTGGTTGTTGTCGGTGTCAAAACCGGCAGATCTCGGGTAGGGGGTCCCGAACTGTGCGTCTAGGCGGATGGTAACAGGAGACAAGGGACACGATGTTTTTACCCAGGTTCGGGCCCTCTCGATGGAGGTAAAACCCTACTCCTGCTTGATTAATATTGATGATATGGGTAGTACAAGAGTAGATCTACCACGAGATCAGAGAGGCTAAACCCTAGAAGCTAGCCTATGGTATGATTGTTGTTCATCCTACGGACTAAAACTCTCCGGTTTATATAGACATGGGAGAGGGCTAGGGTTACACAGAGTCGGTTACAATGGGAGGAGATCATATCTGCATCGCCAAGCTTGCCTTCCATGCCAAGGAAAGTCCCATCCGGACGCGGGACGAAGTCTTCAATATTGCATATTCATAGTCCAAGAGTCCGGCCAAAGGTTATAGTCCGGCTACCCGGACACCCCCTAATCCAGGACTCCCTCAGTAGCCCCTGAACCAGGCTTCAATGACGACGAGTCCGGCGCGTAGATTGTCTTCGGCATTGTAAGGCGGGTTCCTCCTCCGAATACTTCATAGATGATTTCGAACACAAGGATAGTGTCCGGCTCTGCAAAATAAATTCCACATATTGCCATAGAGAGAATAATATTTACACAAATCTAATCTGCTGACGTATTCCATAGCGTGACATCACACCATGGCCAGGCCTTTATTCGAATCGTTTTTACTGTCCCACCTCAGCGCGTTTTGCGAGGCGGTTTCCTTGGCACGTCCTATCGAAGTAGAGATCATGTCCCCTTTATTTATGGGATTCTCATCAATACGGACGTGGGTAACCCAGTCGTGCCCGTTGGTATGTTTTCTCGATCAAAGGCGAGTCCCAAACGGTCACGGGGAGGGCCCTCGGTATTCAACCTCTTATAAAGAGACCAAGGCCTTACTCCTTTCTTTCAATCTCAAACGAGTTCGCCCTTTGCCTCGAGTTCCAACACCCAAGGCTCTAGATTTCAGGCGCTTCGGACCTTCGACAATGTCCGGTTCCGACCTTCGAGGCCGATGGATGCCTTCCTCCGTCACGGAGGAGGACGTGCTAAAGCCGAGAGAAGCCAGGTTCTTAACCGGCGAAATTTCGCATAGGCTGCCTGCGCAAGGGCAGGCCATTCCCACTCCCAAGCCTGGTGAGAGCGTGGTGTTTGTGTCTCACTTCCTTCGGGAGCTAGGCCTCCCGACGGACCCCTTCGTGAGGGGGCTCATGTTTTATTATGGGCTGGAATTTCACGACTTGGCTCCGGAGTCCATCCTCCACATCTCATCATTCATCGTCGTGTGCGAAGCCTTCCTCCGCATTACTCCTCACTTCGGATTGTGGCTTAAGACCTTTAAAGTAGAGCCGAAGATGATCGAGGGACAGCACGCGGAGTGCGGAGGCACGGTTATAAGCAAGAATGCTGACGCTCCATGGCCCGAGGGCCCTTTTCAAGAGGAGTTCAGCTTATGGCAAAGAGGGTGATTTTATATCACAGCTCCCAGGGGCACCAAGTGGGTGGCGCCGCCTGCTTTTTGCTCGGGTCCCCCACCACAGCTAGCATCATGGGTCAATAAAGGGTTGGACTGGGGGCCACCCAAGGATGTGCCCTTGTTGTAGGGCCGCATTCGAGATCTCCTAGAAAGAGACATCAGTCTGGTCGTAGTGGCGCAGGTCATGCTGATTCGCCGAACCCTGCCCTGCAAACGTCGCCCCCTCTGCCTGTGGGAGTTCAATCCGGAGGGACCACGAGCTCCCCAACATTTTATGGGTGCAACGCCCACGAAGATGTACAAATTGTTCTTCGGATCATAAGCAATGTGTCCGGACTCGACCGAGGACGCAGGTCTGAGCTGCAATCGCCCGGATACTCAAGTAAGTAGCCCCGTACCCGGACATGCTATCCGTATTTTTATCATAAAATTGCCCTTAAAAGAACTGTCCCTTAAACAGGAGTGGATAGTGAAAGCAAAGCTAATCAGGTGTCTGCCCCCCCTCCCCGAGACCACGCTGGATCCCTTGTTAACCAGGATGCTGGAGGTCGTGCCTTGGGAAGAAGGCGAAGGGGGGAACAAGGAAGCTAACGCCTCCCCGAAGGAGGCTGTCAGGAAAGGAGGAATCGAGAATTCCTCTACCCAGGGGAAGAAGAGGACCGCCTCTGAAGACCCGGAGACCATGGTCTCAAAGCGGGGGAAGAAATCTTCATCAGAGGGTCCTGCGCCGGGGGATGCCTCGGCCGCACTGTGCCCCCAAGGTGATCAGCCCTCCACCGAGCCGTAAGTAGAGAGGGGAATTTAAAATGAGAGACATCCATATTCTATTTCTGAGGAAAATAACCGAAATTTTACCTTGTAGTTCGGATCTCAGCCCTTCTCAGCAGAGATCATCTTCGGGGGATCTTCTTTCAGAGATGATGGAGAGCGGCACGCCTCCCCCTGCCGTACCGCCTTGTGAGGCGGGCGACCCTGAGGTGTCGTCATGGAGGGTTTCTCCGAATCCGGCAGGGCCGGAAGGCAGCCGTATGGCCCCCCAAAGCCCTCCGTGTTTGGCCTTCGTCCGGCACAGTCTGGTGCATGGTCGGAGGAGCTGAAGGATCTGCTCGGGCGAGCATCTATCTCAGAAGAACACCATGCGTTGATGGGTACGGTGATTGAAAGGATTGCATCCGCGGAGAGCGGGTTGCACGAGGCCGTCAGGAGTTTACTGACAGGTTTTGAGGTACGTAAAATGATGTACCTTTTGACAGTTCCGCATATATAAGATGCGTCCTGTATAGATAGTAGCCCCTGAGACTCTGCCGTTGTCAAAAATGACGGCGCAGAGGATCATAACCCCAGGCATAATATTTTGCCTTTCCTATGCAGGTGGCGAAGTGTCCGGTGGCTAGCCAGACTGATGAATTTGCCGAGCTAAAGCGGCAACTTGACGTGGCAGATGCCGACATCACGCTTGTCAACAAGCGGCTTGACAAGGCACAAGGTATGTAATTTCTCCGGAGACACCAGGTAAGAGGAGCTTGATGCCCATATCTTACAACATGTGTGCTTGATGCAGATGGTGCCGCTGCCATGGAGAACCTTCGGGCATAACTTGCCCGAGCCAAGGAGCAGGCCAGGAAAAGCGATGCGGCTGCCTTAAAGGCGGTTGAAGAGCTAAAAGCCGAACAGGCTGCTCACTGCCGAAGCAAGAAGGAAATGGACGAGATGGCTGTAAAGTTGAAGAGCGCTGCCGACCGCTGCAAGCTTCTTGAAAAAGAAGATCGAGCGGAACAGACGGACCTGGAGAAGGCCACTACCGAGGCCAAGGATGCTCGCTCTGCGATGAGAGCTATGAAGGAGGAGCTACGTCAGGCCGGAGATATCGCGGCTGGAAAGCCCTTTATGCTGTGGATGAAGTTCGGGGATCCTAAATATGCTCCGTTGGACCGGTTGTGGAGTACGGCGGACACTTATCTGGATTTGGCAGCGAGTGCCGCGGACACGGCCAAACACTTCCGAGATAAAGAGGATCACGAAGTGGAAAAGATTTTTTGGTCGCAGTTCCACAATCCAGAGCGTCCACTTCCATTAACCGATCGTTTGGCCGAATGGGCTGAGCTGAGTAGGTTATCCGGACTCGCCATGAAGTGTGTCGTGAGTCATCTATGGCCGGAAAGGCCTGAGCCGAAGAGCTATTTTAGCTTGGTGCAGCAGTTCCTTGGTGCGGTGCCGCATATCAATGCAGTGAAGAGTTCAGCATGCATAGAGGGTGCGCGGATGGCACTTGCCCGTGTCAAGACATACTGGGCGGAGATGAAGGCCACCGCTGTTGCAGCCCAAGACTCGGACGGGAGCCGAGTACTTGCCGAGCACTATTTTCAGGAAGTTCTGCAGGACGCTCGTTTAATAGAGACGCAGTGCTCAAAGTATATTATGTTTGAATAACATGTATTATTGTAAAACAATGTTTGGATGTAATATAAAAGCTTTTTATACTTGTGCCTTCAAGAATTGAAATACCTCCTGTGCGGCCGTTAATGTATGTGTGTATATAACATGAAAGATGGCAGTCTTCGGCTTCAGCCCCCACGCATATAATGCGGGGGTGTTCGCAGAAGGCACATTTTCACACTTGATCCAACGTCTTGGTCCTATTAAGGAGGTGATAGCGCAGCGAACTAGGCAACCGGACTATAATGCTTTATCACTTTCACTTAGCCATAGGAGTTTGACAGTGGGGCTACTATACAGCCCCTGGGGGCACCGCGCTCACCCAAATTCGGGGCGCGTGTGTGCCTGGCCGGGAAACGTCCCTTCGTTAATACGGAGGAATCCTAAAGATTCCGGCGGGTCATCGAGTGGTTGACCAGTCTCACGCTATATCATGCCAGTTAGTTTTCGGCTTTCTCTACCGAGGTGCTCACCTGGCTGAACCGGGGCACAATTGCGGTAGTTCTCCTGGTGCCGCCTTAGCCGATAGAGCGGAACATAAGGCAGAAAGACACAGGAGCCGAGCAAACCCAACATTTGACCAAAGACATGATTCAGAGCTGATGCATATAAGGCCAAACTTGCGACGCCGAACACTCCCTAAGGTATTCGGTCTTTTATGAAAACGGGCAGAACAGCGCCCTTGGTAATAAGCCCCTGATGTCCAGGTACGTGCAAAACTCTAACGTGGCCACATGCCAAGACGCCAGCCTCCTCCTCGGCTATGCAGAGAATCCGGGGGATGTGTATCAACAAGAGACAGTAAAAAAGGTTTACGCAGGGTCTTAATCTAAAAAGAATCCTGGAGACGGGTCCCTGCTGCACGTCTGCGCCTGTGTCTCCATTGTGCCATGTCCTGGACGGGCGTAGCATGGTGTTCATCTGTAAAAGAGAGGAACTTAGCTGACAAGAAAAAGAATAGTAGTGCGGAATGTACGTTGTACTAGATAAACAATGTATAATTTAAGACGGGTAAAATTGAGCCTTATTGTTGTGTATTTTACATACGCGGAGCCCCTTGTATAGGGGTGTACGGCTATCAAACCTTTATCAATTATATGTTTGCTCCAGACTCGCCTAGCCGAGTCCGTGGTCTTGATGACCTGGTAGATGCTTTTGTTGGTGAAGCTGTTTTAATGTATGGCTGTCAAGGCAGCCGCATATTCTTTCGCGCTCGAGGGACACTTGATATTTCCCTTTAGTGAGATGATGCCTCATGGACCGGGCATCTTAAGCGTAAGAGATGCATAATGCGGTATTGCGTTAAAGCGGGCGAAAGCTTCTCGTCCCAATAGTGCTTGATAGCTACTTGAAAATGGGGCGATGAGGAAGGTTAGCTTTTCGCGGCGGAAGTTATCGGGGGAGCCGAACATAACTTTTAACCAGAGAGAACCCATGCAATGGGCATCCAGGCCTGGCATTGCTCCTTGAAAGGAAGTGTTGCTATGGCGAATTCTTGTTAGGTCTATCCCCATTTTGCGGATTGTGTCCTGATATAGCAGGTTTAAACCACTGCCGCCGTCCATCAGGACATGTGTAAAGTGGAGTCCGTCGATTATTGGATCTAGTACCAAGGCAGTCCCGCCTGTGTTTCGGATACTTCTAGAGTAATCCTGATGGTCGAAGGTGATCGGTTTTAACAACCAGTGGCGAGACTCCTTTGGGATAGGCCGTATGGCGTGTATCTCTATAGGCGCCACTCCTTTCGTTACGTGAAGTAAATTTACTGTTTTGACTTCTTGTGGGAAATTCTTTTGTTTCCCGGTGCTCTGCTTGTGGGGTTCATCATCGTCCTCACTTGGTGTATCGAGCGCCTTGTGTTCGGCGTTGAGTTTGCCGGATTGCTTGAATACCCAACAATCTCTGTGGGTATGATTTGCGGGCTTCCCGGGAGTACTATGGATTTGACATATCTTGTCCAAGATTTTGTTCAGGTTAGATAGCTCGTCCTTGTTATCCTTAAGGGGCAGCTTTTTCTGATTCTGTCGAGATCTTTTGAATCCGACATTGACTGCTGTGCTCTTCGGACTGCTTCTCCTATTCCGGCGCTGGTCCTTGTTGCGTCGTGGTTTCCCATTTCCATCCCTGACTTCGGATGTACTTGGGTCGCTGGTGCTACATCTTGCCAACCAGCTGTCCTCTCCCGTGCAAAAGCGGGTCATGAGGCTTGTTAATGCGGCCATTGTTCTTGGCTTCTCTTGGCCGAGGTGTCTGGCGAGCCATTCGTCTCGAACGCTGTGTTTGAAAGCTGCTAAGGCTTCGGCGTCCGGATAGTCGACTATCTGATTCTTTTTAGTAAGAAATCTGTTCCAGAGTTTTCGGGCTCACTCTCCGGGCTGTTGAGTTATATGGCTTAAATCGTCCGCATCTGGAGGTCGGACATAGGTCCCTTGAAAATTTGCCCGAAAAGCATCCTCGAGCTCCTCCCAACTTTCGATGGTGTTTTCGAGAAGGCTTTTAAGCCAATGCCGGGTTGGCCCTTTGAGCTTAAGGGGTAAGTATTTGATGGCGTGGAGGTCATCTCCCCTGGCCATGTGTATGTGGAGGATATAATCCTCAATCCAGACTCCGGGGTCTGTTGTTCTGTCGTATGCCTCTATGTTTACGGGTTTGAATCCCGCTGGAAATTCATGGTCCAGCACCTCATCAGTGAAACAGAGGGGGTGTGCGGCACCCCTGTATTTGGGTGTGCCGTGTTGTTCGGATATTTGTTGAGTTGCATTTCTTACTAGAGCTTGCTTTCTTGGCCCGTAGATAGACCTGGCTGGGCCATCCTTTTGATGTGAATCCTTGGGTGGATCGCGTGCTGGCTTGGGTGCGGCGCCACTTGCCGCTCTATGTTGGCCATGAGGTCGTCTATCCGACCGGGTGGCTTCCTTGTTTTTTGATTTAGGGGGCTCTAGGGCCTCCTCATCAAATTCAGGCAGTAGCTTTCGCTTCGGATAGCTCTTTGTGTGGCGGCTGCCGCCCTATTTATCTGCGGTGTTGAGTACTTTGCTCCATCTGATTCTGAGTGCATCTTCCGCAGTTTTGAGCTTCCGCTTCTGCTTTTTCAGGCTGCGCGCGATGGCGACGAGCCTTTTGTGGAGGTTCTTCTGCTCCAGGAACTTGTCCGGCGTGAGGTCGTCCGGACTGTTATCTTCGCCGGGGACGCGTTGTTCGGTTTGTTTATCCAAGTTGCCCTGTTCGGACGGTTGCTCAATGGCATGTTCGTCGTCCGCTGGTTCGCCCTGCTCTGTGGCTGGGCCTGTATGGCTGCTGTCTCTGTCGAGGCGGGGTTTGGAGCGGCACTTACATCGCCGCTTTGACTGCTTTTCGAGGGAACGATCCCTCGTTTCGTCCCTTTGTTCCTTGTCATTGCTTCCTTTAGGTGTGTCCACCATGTATACATCGTGAGATGAGGTGGTTGTCCAGTGCCCTATAGGCGCTGTCTCTTGTTTGTCTCCTACATCGTCGTCCATAACATCGATGTCATCGGAGTTGAAGTCTAGCATGTCGGTTAAATCATCGACAATGGCTACAAAGTGGGTGGTGGGTGGGCATAGAATTTCTTCGTCATCCGCATCCCAACCCTGCTGACCATAGTCCGGCCAGGACTCTCCTGATAAAGAGAGAGACTTTAGCGAATTTAGAATGTCGCCAAAGGGCGAGTGCTGAAAGATGTCCGCGGCGGTGAACTCCATGATCAGCGCCTGATCAGATTCGATTGGCAGGGGCGCGGAAGGTTCGGAGTCCGGATAGGAGTCCGACACCTTGGAGTCACGGGCTTCGTAGAGAATAGGGACGGTGTTCGGCTCTATCGCCATAGAGATTGCAGCCCCCGAGGCGGTGTCCAGCCACCCGTCCTCGATTGGCGCAGTCGGCTCTGAGCTAAGGGTCGGAGCGGACATGGGTGCGGCCTCCAAGGCACTGTTCGACGGCAGAGCTAGATCATGCCCGTCGTGACAGTGCGGCACGCCCAGCTGTGGCTCGAATCCGTCGAAGATCAAGTCCCCGCGGATATCTGCCGTGTAGTTTAAATTTCCAAACCTGACCTGATGGCCAGGGGTGTAGCTTTCGATCTGCTCTAGATGGCCAAGCGAATTGGCCCGCAGTGCAAAGCCGGCGAATACTAAGATCTGCCCGGGGAGAAAAGTCTCACCCTGGACCGCATCGCTGTTGATGATCGGAGGAGCCATCGGGCCTAAATATGACGACACAGAGGAACTCTCAATGAAAGCACCAATGTCGGTGCCAAAACCGGCGGATCTCGGGTAGGGGGTCCCGAACTGTGCGTTTAGGCGGATGGTAACAGGAGACAAGGGACACGATGTTTTTACCCAGGTTTGGGCCCTCTCGATGGAGGTAAAACCCTACTCCTGCTTGATTAATATTGATGATATGGGTAGTACAAGAGTAGATCTACCACGAGATCAGAGAGGCTAAACCCTAGAAGCTAGCCTATGGTATGATTGTTGTTCGTCCTACGGACTAAAACTCTCCGGTTTATATAGACACCGGAGAGGGCTAGGGTTACACAGAGTCGGTTACAATGGGAGGAGATCATATCCACATCGCCAAGCTTGCCTTCCATGCCAAGGAAAGTCCCATCCGTACACGGGACGAAGTCTTCAATCTTGTATCTTCATAGTCCAAGAGTCCGGCCAAAGGTTATAGTCCGGCTACCCAAACACCCCCTAATCCAGGACTCCCTCAGTTGTCCTTGAATATTACCTTGGGGTGCCTTTGGAATCCCTAAGCTTAGGCTCTTGCCCTCCTTATTCCATAGTCCATCGAATCTTTACCCAAAACTTGAAAACTTCACAACACAAAACTTAACAGAAAACTCGTAAGCTCCGTTAGTATAAGAAAATAAATCACCACTTCAAGGTACTGTAATGAACTCATTCCCTATTTATATTGGTGTAATATCTACTGTATTCCAACTTCTCTATGGTTCATACCCTCCGATACTACTCATAGATCCATCAAAATAAGCAAACAACACGATGAAAACAGAATCTGTTGAAAACAGAACAGTCTGTAGTAATCTGTAGGTTTCGACCACTTACGGAACTCATAAAATTCTCAAATAAATTGGTGGACCTGAGAAATTTATCTATTAATCAGATGCAAAAAGAATTAACTAAATATCACTCTCCAATAAAAAATGGCAGCAATTCTCGTGAGCGCTAAAGTTTCTGTTTTTTACAGCATGATCATAAAGACTTCGCCCAAGTCTTCCCAAAGGTTCTACTTGGCACAAACACTAATTAAAACATAAAACAACATCTAAACAGAGGCTAGATGAATTATTTATTACTAAACAGGAGCAAAAGGCAAGGAACAAAAATAAAATTGGGTTGCCTCCCAACAAGCGCTATCGTTTAACGCCCCTAGCTAGGCATGATGATTTCAATGAAGCTCATATAGAAGATAAGAATTGTAACATAAAGAGAGCATCATGAAGAATATGACTAGCACATTTAAGTCTAACCCACTTCCTATGCATAGGGATTTTGTGAGCAAACAACTTGTGGGAACAAGAATCAACTTGCATAGGAAGGTAAAACAAGCATTACTTCAAAACTTTAAGCACATAGAGAGGAAACTTGATATTATTGCAATTCCTACAAGCATATGTTCCTCCCTCATAATAATTTTCAGTAGCATCATGAATGAATTCAACAATATAACTATCACACAAAGCATTATTTTCATGATCTACAAGCATAGAATTTTTATTACTCTCCGCATAAGCAAATTTCTTCTCATGAATAGTAGTGGGAGCAAACTCAACAAAGTAACTATCATGGGATTGAAAATTGAAATCAAGATGACAAGTTTCATTGTTATCATTATTCTTTAAAGCATACATGTCATCACAATAATCATCATAGATATGAGGCATGCTTTCATCATAATAAATTTGCTCATCAAAACTTTTGGGACAAAAAATATTATCTTCATCAAACATAGCTTCCCCAAGCTTGTGGCTTTACATATCATTAGCATCATAGATATTCAAGGAATTCATACTAACAACATTGCAATCATGCTCATCATTCAAATATTTAGTACCAAACATTCTAATGCATTCTTCTTCTACCACCTGAGCACAATTATCGGAATCCTTATTTTCATGATAGATATTAAAAAGGTGAAGCATATGAGGTACACTTAATTCCATTTTTTTGTAATTTTCTTTTATAGACGAAACTAGTGATAAAACAAGAAACTAAAACATTCAATTGCAAGATCTAAAGATATACCTTCAAGCGCTAACCTCCCCAGCAACGGCGCCAGAAAAGAGCTTGATGTCTACTACACAACCTTCTTGTAGACGTTGTTGGGCCTCCAAGTGCAGACGTTTGTAGGACAGTAGCAAATTTCCCTCAAGTGGATGACCTAAGGTTTATCAATCCGTGGGAGGCGTAGGATGAAGATGGTCTCTCTCAAGCAACCCTACAACCAAATAACAATGAGTCTCTTGTGGCCCCAACACACCCAATACAATGGTAAATTGTATAGGTGCACTAGTTCGGCAAAGAGAAGGTGATACAAGTGCAATATGGATAGTAGATAATAGTTTTTGTAATCTGAAAATATAAAAACAGCAAGGTAACTAATGATAAAAGTGAGTGTAAACGGTATTGCAATGCTAGGAAACAAGGCCTAGGGTTCATACTTTCACTAGTGCATGTTCTCTCAACAATAATAACATAATTGGATCACATAACTATCCCTCAACATGAAACAAAGAGTCACTCCAAAGTCACTAATAGCGGAGAACAAACGAAGAGATTATGGTAGGGTACGAAACCACCTCAAAGTTATTCTTTCCAATCAATCCGTTGGGCTATTCCTATGAGTGTCACAAACAGCCCTAGAGTTCGTACTAGAATAACACCTTAAGACACAAATCAACCAAAACCCTAATGTCACCTAGATACTCCAATGTAACCTCAAGTATCCGTGGGTATGATTATACGATATGCGTCACACAATCTTAGATTCATCTATTCAACCAACACATAGAACCTCAAAGAGTGCCCTAAAGTTTCTTTCGGAGAATCACGACGAAAACATGTGCCAACCCCTATGCATAGGTTCATGGGCAGAACCCGCAAGTTGATCACCAAAACATACATCAAGTGAATCACGTGATATCCATTGTCACCACAGATATGCACGGCAATACATACATCAAGTGTTCTAAAATCTTTAAAGACTCAATCCGATAAGATAACTTCAAAGGGGAAACTCAATCCATTACAAGAGAGTAGAGGGGGAGAAGAAACATAAGATCCAACTATAATAGCAAAGCTCACGATACATCAAGATCATGCCAAATCAAGAACACGAGAGAGAGATCAAACACATAGCTACTGGCACATACCCTCAACCCCGAGGGAGAACTACTCCCTCCTCATCATGGAGAGCGTCGGGATGATGAAGATGGCCACCGGAGAAGGATTCCCCCTCCGGCAGGGTGCCGAAATGGGTCTAGATTGGCTTTCGGTGGCTACGGAGGCTTCTGGCGGCGGAACTCCTAATCTATTGTGTTCCCCGATCGTTTTAGGGTATATGGATGTATATATAGGTGGAAGAAGTACGTCGGTGGACCTCCGGGCTGTCCACGAGGCAGGGGGCGCGCCCTCCACCCTCGTGGGCAGCCTGGGACTCCCCTGGTTCAACTCCGATACTCCGTGGGCTTCTTCTGGTCCAAAAATAAGTTCCGTGAAGTTTCAGGTCAATTGGACTCCGTTTGATTTTCCTTTTCTGCGATACTCTAAAACAAGGAAAAACAGAAACTGGCACCGGGCTCTAGGTTAATAGGTTAGTCCCAAAAATCATATAAATGCATATAAAACATCCAAGGTTGATAATATAATAGCATGAAACAATAAAAAATTATAGATACACTGGAGACGTATCATGAGGTTTAGGTATCTTCCCTGAACAAGCAAGTAAAGGATACACCTTGAAACGTGAAAGACTTACCGCACTAGCGGGATGGGCCAGGGCGTGCCCACGGTCTGTTGGGGAACGTAGCATAAATTCAAAATTTTCCTACGTATCACCAAGATCAATCTATGGAGTCATCTAGCAACGAGGGAGGATTGGATCTACATACCCTTGTAGATCGCGCGCGGAAGCGTTCAAGAGAACGAGGTTGATGGAGTCGTACTCGTCGTGATTCAAATCACCGATGATCCTAGCGCCGAACGGACAGCACCTCCGCGTTCAACACACGTAAGGAAGGGAGACGTCTCCCATGCCTTGATCCATCAAGGAGGAGGGAGAGGTTGATGGAGATCCAGCAGCACGACGGCGTGGTGGAAGTAGCGGGATTCCAACAGGGCTTCGCTAAGCGCTGCGGGAGGAGGTAGATGTGTCACGGGAGGGAGAGGGAGGCGCCAGGCCTTAGATTGGTTTGCTCCTCCTTTTCCCCACTATATATAGGGCCAAGGGAGAGGGGGAGGCGCAGCCCTTGCCCCTTCCTCCAAGGAAGGGTGCGGCCATGGGTGGGGAGGAGTCCATCCTCCCCAAGGCACCTCGGAGGTGCCTTCCCCTTTTAGGACTCTCCCCTTTTTCCCATCTCTTGGTGCATGGGCCTCTTGGGGCTGGTGCCCTTGGCCCATATAGGCCAAGGCACAACCCCTACAGCCCATGTGGCCCCCCGGGGCAGGTGGCCCCACCCGGTGGACCCCCGGGACCCTTCCGGTGGTCCCGGTACAATACCGATGACCCCGAAACTTGTCCCGATGGCCGAAATAGCACTTCCTATATATAATTCTTTACCTCCGGACCATTCCGGAACTCCTCGTGACGTCCGGGATCTCATCCGGGACTCCGAACAACTTTCGGGTTACCGCATACTAATATCTCTACAACCCTAGCGTCACCGAACCTTAAGTGTGTAGACCCTACGGGTTCGGGAGACATGCAGACATGACCGAGATGACTCTCCGGTCAATAACCAACAGCGGGATCTGGATACCCATGTTGGCTCCCACATGTTCCACGATGATCTCATCGGATGAACCACGATGTCAAGGACTTAATCAATCCCGTATACAATTCCCTTTGTCTAGCGGTATTGCACTTGCCCAAGATTCGATCGTCGGTATCTAATACCTTGTTCAATCTCGTTACCGGCAAGTCTCTTTACTCGTTCCGTAACACATCATCCCGTGATCAACTCCTTGGTCACATTGCGCATATGATGATGTCCTACCGAGTGGGCCCAGAGATACCTCTCCGCTTACACGGAGTGACAAATCCCAGTCTCGATTCGTGCCAACCCAACAGACACTTTCGGAGATACCTATAATGCACCTTTATAGTCACGCAGTTACGTTGTGACGTTTGATACACCCAAAGCATTCCTACGGTATCCGGGAGTTGCACAATCTCATGGTCTAAGGAAGTGATACTTGACATTGGAAAAGCTTTAGCATACGAACTACACGATCTTTGTGCTAGGCTTAGGATTGGGTCTTGTCCATCACATCATTCTCCTAATGATGTGATCCCGTTATCAACGACATCCAATGTCCATGGTCAGGAAACCGTAACCATCTATTGATCAAAGAGCTAGTCAACTAGAGGCTTACTAGGGACATGGTGTTGTCTATGTATCCACACATGTATCTGAGTTTCCTATCAATACAATTATAGCATGGATAATAAACGATTATCATGAACAAGGAAATATAATAATAACCAATTTATTATTGCCTCTAGGGCATATTTCCAACACGGTCCTCGGTTGTCTCCAGCGGCATCTCGTTGCCCTTGAAGAGCACCTTCCAGATATCTTCGTGCGTAGTCCTGTAGAACCGTTGCAAGGTCTGGTGCTTGGCCGGATGGAACTCCCATAAATGGCAAGTCCAGCTCTAGCATGGAAGGATCCGGCGAACCAGTGATGTCTACTACACAACCTTCTTCTAGTAGACGTTGTTGGGCCTCCAAGTGCAGAGGTTTGTAGGACAGTAGCAAATTTCCCTCAAGTGGATGACCTAAGGTTTATCAATCCGTGGGAGGCGTAGGATGAAGATGGTCTCTCTCAAGCAACCCTGCAACCAAATAACAAAGAGTCTCCTGTGCCCCCAACACACCCAATACAATGGTAAATTGTATAGGTGCACTAGTTTGGCGAAGAGATGGTGATACAAGTGCAATATGGATAGTAGATAAAGGTTTTTGTAATCTGAAAATATAAAAACAGCAAGGTAACTAATGATAAAAGTGAGCGTAAACGGTATTGCAATGCGTTGAAACAAGGCCTAGGGTTCATACTTTCGCTCGTGCAAGTTCCCTCAACAATAATAACATAATTGGATCATATAACTATCCCTCAACATGCAACAAAGAGTCACTCCAAAGTCACTAATAGCGGAGAACAAACGAAGAGATTATGGTAGGGTACGAAACCACCTCAAAGTTATTCTTTCCAATCAATCCGTTGGGCTATTCCTATAAGTGTCACAAACAGCCCTAGAGTTCGTACTAGAATAACACCTTAAGACACAAATCAACCAAAACCCTAATGTCACCTAGATACTCTAATGTCACCTCAAGTATCCGTGGGAATGATTATACGATATGCGTCACACAATCTCAGATTCATCTATTCAACCAACACATAGAACCTCAAAGAGTGCCCCAAAGTTTCTACCGGAGAATCACGACAAAAACGTGTGCCAACCCCTATGCGTAGGTTCATGGACGGAACCCACAAGTTGGTCACCAAAACATACATCAAGTGAATCATGTGATATCCCATTGTCACCACAGATACGCATGGCAAGACATACATCAAGTGTTCTCAAATCTTTAAAGACTCAATCCGATAAGATAACTTCAAAAGGGGAAACTCAATTCATTACAAGAGAGTAGAGGGGGAGAAGAAACATAAGATCCAACTATAATAGCAAAGCTCCCGATACATCAAGATCGTGCCAAATCAAGAGCACGAGAGAGAGAGAGAGATCAAACACATAGCTACTGGTACATACCCTCAGCCCCGAGGGAGAACTACTCCCTCCTCGTCATGGAGAGCGCCGGGATGATGAAGATGGCCACCGGAGAGGGATTCCCCCTCTGGCAGCGTGCCGGAACGGGTCTAGATTGGCTTTCGGTGGCTACGGAGGCTTCTGGTGGCGGAACTCCCGATCTATTGTGCTCCTCGATCATTTTAGGGTATATGGAGATATATAGGTGGAAGAGATACGTCAGGGGAGCCACGAGGGGCCCACGAGGGTGGAGGGCGCGCCCCCGAGGGGGGGGGGGTGGGCGCTCCCCCCTACCTCATGCCTTCCTCGTTTCTTTCCCGACGTGCACTCCAAGTCTCTTGTATTGCTTTTCTTCCAAAAATAACTTTTCCGAAGGTTTCATTCCGTTTGGACTCCGTTTGATATTCCTTTTCCGTGAAACACTGAAACAAGGGAAAAAACAGAAACTGGCACTTGGCTCTGGGTCAATAGGTTAGTCCCAAAAGTAATATAAAAGTGCATAGTAAAGCCCAATAAACATCCAAGATGGATAATATAATAGCATGAATACTTCATAAATTATAGATACGTTGGAGACGTATCAGCATCCCCAAGCTTAATTCCTGCTCGTCCTCGAGTAGGTAAATGATAAAAGAAATAATTTATGAAGTGTGAATGCTAGCAGGTGCACAAGTTTGATCAATGATAATTTCAATCACCTTTTCTAGCATCATTATAACAATAGTTCATCTCATAAAGCTTCTCATGATCAAGTAATAAGCTATTCACATGTTAAAGTATAGATCGTAAAATTTCTTGAAAACTAACAAACCGTGTTATCAGTCATCAAACAATTACAATTCATCTTATTTTCAGGAAGAGTCTATGTCAGAGCTTTGATTTAGCAAACCCCACATACTCAACTATCATGTAGTCTTTCACAATTGCTAACACTCACGCGATATTTATGAGTTCAAAGTTTTAATCAGACACAGAGAAAGATAGGGGCTTATAGATTCGCCTCGCAACCTTTTACCTCAAGGGTAATGTCAACAATAATAGTTCATGATGCCTTACATCCAATTGGATATATATATATATATATATATATCAGAATCTTTCCAACACAATGTGCTTGCCAAAGGATAAAATGTAAAAAGGAAAGGTGAAGATCACCATGACTCTTGCATAAGGGTAGAATATAAAAGTAAAGATAGGCCCTTCGCAGAGGGAAGCAGAGGTTGTCATGCGCTTTTATAGTTGGATGCATAAAATCTTAATGCAAAAGAACGGTCACTTTATTGTCCCCTGTGATAGGGACCTTTATTATGCAGTACGTCGCTTTTATTGCTTCCATATCACAAGATCGTATAAAGCTTATTTTCTCCACACTAAAAGATCATACATATTTAGAGAGCAATTTTTATTGCATGCACCGATGACAACTTACTTGAAGGATCTTACTCAATCCATAGGTAGGTATGGTGGACTCTCATGGCAATACTGGTTTAAGAGATGTTTGGAAGCACAAGTAGTATCTCTACTTGGTGCAAAGAATTTGGCTAGCATGAGGGGGAAAGGCAAGCTCAACATGTTGGATGATCCATGACAATATACTTTATTTCAGATATAAGAAAACATAACCCATTATGTTGTCTTCCTTGTCCAACATCAACCTTTTAGCATGTCATATTTTAATGAGTGCTCACAACAACAAAAGATGTCCAAGATAGTATATTTATATGTGAAATCTCTCTTCCTTCAATATTCTTTCATGAATTGTTCAAGTGACCAATACAATGTTTGCTAACCTTCAATAAATTTACCACTTCTACTTATTATATGTGAAGTCATCACTCCCCATGGGATAAGCATATGAAACATATATAATTTCAGATTTATGATATTCGCTCACTCAACTATTTACTCATAGGATATAAGTGAAGCACACGAGTAAATGACAAACTACTCCAAAAAGATATGAGTGAAGATCAATGAGTAGTTTAAATAATTATGCAACTATGTGAAGACTCTCTCTCATTTAATAATTTCAGATCTTGATAATTTATTCAAACAGAAATCAAAGCAAAATAAAATGACATTCTAAGAATAGCAAACATCATGTGAAGAAGCAAAAACTTAGGATCAACCGAAACTAACCGATAATTGTTGAAGAAGAAAGGTGGGATGCCACTCGGGGCATCCCCAAGCTTAGACGCTTGAGACTTCTTGAAATATTATCTTGGGATGCCTTGGGAATCCCCAATCTTGAGCTTTTGTGTCTCCTTAATTCCTCTCATATCACGGTCTCCCTAAATCTCAAAAGCTTCATCCACACAAAACTCAACAAGGACTCGTGAGATAAGTTAGTATAAACCATTGCAAAAACCTTATCATACACTACTGTAGCAAATCACTAAAATTATTATTAAACATTGCATACTAAATTCCTCTGCATATTTAATAGTTCTATCCTCAAATAGAATCATTAAAGAACCAAACATATGCAAACAATGCAAACATAACAGCAATCTGCCTAAACTGGACAATCTGTAAAGAGTGTAGTAAGATCCATACTTCCCTAACTCCAAAAATTATGAAAGAAAATTCCCACTGTAGTAAATTTATCAGAGATTAATATGCAAAAGGTTTCAACATTTTATCACATTCTGACTTTTCTAGAGAATTATTGCAACAGCGGTAAACTTTCTGTTTTTAAACAGCAACATGAAGACTTGTAAAATAGGCATAGTAAAGGCTGTCAATGCCACGTTTATTGAAATAAAAGATTCAAAACATTGTTCTAAATAACAGAAAGAAAATCCTAACAAAATCAATTGACGCTCCAAGCAAAACACATATCATGTGGTGAATAAAAATATAGCTCCAAGTAAAGTTACCGATGAACGAAGACGAAAGAGGGGATGCCTTCCGGGGCATCCCCAAGCTTAGGCTCTTGGTTGTCCTTGAATATTACCTTGGGGTGCCTTGGGCATCCCCAAGATTAGGCTCTTGCCACTCCTTATTCCATAGTCCATCGAATCCTTACCCAAAACTTGAAAACTTCACAACACAAAACTTAACAGAAAACTCGAAAGCTCCGTTAGTATAAGAAATCAAATCACCATCATAAGGTACTGTAATTAACTCATTATAAATTCATATTGGTGTAATATCTACTGTATTCCAACTTCTATATGGTTCATACCCTCCGATACTACTCATAGATTCATCAAAATAAGCAAACAACACAATGAAAACAGAATCTGTCAAAAACAGAACAGTCTGTAGTAATATGTAGGTTTCGACCACTTATGGAACTCATAAAATTCTCAAATAAATTGGTGGACCTGATGAATTTGTCTAGTAATAATCTGCAAAAAGAATTAGCTAAATAGAACTCTCCAATAAAAAATGGCAGCAATTCTCGTGAGCGCTAAAGTTTCTGTTTTTTACAGCATGATCATAAAGACTTCATCCAAGTCTTCCCAAAGGTTCTACTTGGCACAAACACTAATTAAAACATAAAACCACATCTAAACAGAGGCTAGATGAATTATTTATTACTAAACAGGAGCAAAAAGCAAGGAACAAAAATAAAATTGGGTTGCCTCCCAACAAGCGCTATCGTTTAACGCCCCTAGCTAGGCATGATGATTTCAATGATGGTCACATAAAAGATAAGAATTGAAACATAAGAGAGCATCATGAAGAATATGACTAGCACATTTAAGTCTAACCCACTTCCTATGCATAGGGATTTTGTGAGCAAACAACTTATGGGAACAATAATCAACTAGCATAGGAGGGCAAAACAAGCATAACCTCAAAACTTTATGCACATAGAGAGGAAACTTGATATTATTGCAATTCCTACAAGCATATGTTCCTCCCTCATAATAATTTTCAGTAGCATCATGAATGAATTCAACAATATAACCATCACCTAAAGCATTCCTTTCATGATCTACAAGCATAGAAAATTTACTATTCTCCACATAAGCAAATTTTTTCTCATGAATAATAGTGGGAGCAAACTCAACAAAATAATTATCATGTGAGGCATAATCCAATTGAAAACTAAAATCATGATGACAAGTTTCATGGTTATAATTAATCTTTATAGCATACATGTCATCACAATAATCATCATAGATAGAAACTTTATTCTCATAATCAATTGGAACCTCTTCCGAAATAGTGGATTCATCACTAAATAAAGTCATGACCTCTCCAAATCCACTTTCATAATTATCACAATAAGATTCAACATCCTCCAAAATAGTGGGATCATTACTTCCTAAAGTTGACACTCTTCCAAACCCACTTTCATAAATATAATCATCATAGATAGGAGGCATGCTATCATCATAATAAATTTGCTCATCAAAACTTGGGGGACTAAAAATATCATCTTCATCAATCATAGCTTCCCCAAGCTTGTGGCTTTGCATATCATTAGTATCATGGATATTCAAGGAATTCATACTAACAACATTGCAATAATGCTCATTATTTAGAGATCTAGTGCCAAACATTTTATAGATTTCTTCTCCTAGCACTTGAGCACAATTTTCCTTTCCATCATTCTCACGAAAGGTATTAAAAAGGTGAAGCGTATGAGACAAACTCAATTTCATTTTTTGTAATTTTCTTCTATAGACTAAAGTAGTGATAAAACAAGAAACTAAAAGACTCGGTTGCAAGATCTAAAGATATACCTTCAAGCACTCACCTCCCCGGCAACGGCGCCAGAAAAGAGCTTAGTTGACGGGGTGTGAGTGCCGCTTTCCTCACCTCCCCGGCAACGGCGCCAGAAAAGAGCTTGATGTCTACTACACAACCTTCTTCTTGTAGACGTTGTTGGGCCTCCAAGTGCAGAGGTTTGTAGGACAGTAGAAAATTTCCCTCAAGTGGATGACCTAAGGTTTATCAATCCGTGGGAGGTGTAGGATGAAGATGGTCTCTCTCAAGCAACCCTGCAACCAAATAACAAAGAGTCTCTTGTGCCCCCAACACACCCAATACAATGGTAAATTGTATAGGTGCACTAGTTCGGCGAAGAGATGGTGATACAAGTGCAATATGGATAGTAGATAAAGGTTTTTGTAATTTGAAAATATAAAAACAGCAAGGTAACTAATGATAAAAGTGAGCGTAAACGGTATTGCAATGCGTTGAAACAAGGCCTAGGGTTCATACTTTCGCTCGTGAAAGTTCCCTCAACAATAATAACATAATTGGATCATATAACTATCCCTCAACATGCAACAAAGAGTCACTCCAAAGTCACTAATAGCGGAGAACAAACGAAGAGATTATGGTAGGGTACGAAACCACCTCAAAGTTATTCTTTCCAATCAATCCGTTGGGCTATTCCTATAAGTGTCACAAACAGCCCTAGAGTTCGTACTAGAATAACACCTTAAGACACAAATCAACCAAAACCCTAATGTCACCTAGATACTCCAATGTCACCTCAAGTATCCGTGGGAATGATTATACGATATGCGTCACACAATCTCAGATTCATCTATTCAACCAACACATAGAACCTCAAAGAGTGCCCCAAAGTTTCTACCGGAGAATCACGACGAAAACATGTGCTAACCCCCTATGCATAGGTTCATGGGCGGAACCCGCAAGTTGATCACCAAAACATACATCAACTGAATCACGTGATATCCCATTGTCACCACAGATACGCACGGCAAGACATACATCAAGTGCTCTCAAATCTTTAAAGACTTAGTCTGATAAGATAACTTCAAAAGGGGAAACTCAATCCATTACAAGAGAGTAGAGGGGGAGAAGAAACATAAGATCCAACTATAATAGCAAAGCTCACGATACATCAAGATCGTGCCAAATCAAGAACACGAGAGAGAGAGAGAGAGAGAGATCAAACACATAGCTACTGGTACATACCCTCAGCCCCGAGGGAGAAATACTCCCTCCTCGTCATGGAGAGTGCCTGGATGATGAAGATGGCCACCGGAGAGGGATTCCCCCTCCGGCAGGGTGCCGGAACGAGTCTAGATTGGCTTTCGGTGGCTACGGAGGCTTCTGGCGGCGGAACTCCCGATCTATTGTGATCCTTGATTGTTTTAGGGTATATGGAGATATATAGGTGGAAGAGATACGTCAGGGGAGCCACGAGGGTGGAGGGCGCGCCCATTGGGGTGGGCGCGCCCCCCTACCTCGTGCCTCCCTCGTTTCTTTCCCGACAGGCACTCCAAGTCTCCTGTATTGCTTTTCTTCCAAAAACAACTTTTCCGAAGGTTTCATTCCGTTTGGACTCCGTTTGATATTCCTTTTCCGCGAAACACTGAAACAAGGAAAAACAGAAACTGGCACTGGGCTCTGGGTCAATCGGTTAGTCCGAAAAGTAATATAAACCATAGTAAAGCCCAATAGACATCCAAGATGGATAATATAATAGCATGGATACTTCATAAATTATAGATACGTTGGAGACGTATCAACCAGCATCACCTGGATCACGTTGATGAGCTTGATGTTCTTGTCCACCATGCTCTGGATGCGCATTTGCAGCGCTGTAAGCTCGTCCGATCACTACAAGAAAAAGACACATCCGTGACATTTTGGGCCGAACGAATTTTTTTCTGTCATACATTTGACACTTCTATGACGATAATTGTGACATAACCCGGTATCATCATAGATGTGGTGGGCTCCTTCTTCTATGGCAAAAAATCATGACAGAAAATGGGCTTTTCGTCCTAGGCGGGCCGGAGACGCAGCTGCATGACATTCTTTGGGCCGTCCATGACGGAAAAAACCATGGTAGAAGCGAGGGCGAGGAAAATTTCGGGGAGTTCCCGGTTACGGTGGGAGGTCCGGGGCCGAGCGATGCGCGTTTCTCTCGTACACGTACGCGCGTGTGTGCGAGGCGTTGGCTCTAACTGAACCCGAGCGAGGCGTTGGGCTCTAACTGAACCCAAGCGATTGCACTGTAGGCTACTCGTTACTGAACCCGAGCGATCGATTGATGGCTGTTAACTGAACCCGATCGAGCGATTCCTTCGCTACTGCTGCTAACTGAAGCCGATCGATGCTGCCTCTGCGATGAACAGTGAGCGTTGCCGGGGGGGTGGATGAATAATGAGTGGTGGCGTTGCCTCTGGATGAACATGACCCTGTGGTGTGGTGGAGGGCTGGATGAACAGTAGATGGTGGAGGGGTGCCCGTGGAGGGGTGGTTGAACAGGACCCCGTGGTGTGGAGGGCAGGATGAACAATAGACGGTGGAGGGGTGCCCGTCGAGGGGAGGATGAACAGGACCCCGTGGTGTGGAGGGCAGGATGAAAAGTAGACGGTGGAGGGGTGCCCGTGGAGGGGTGGTTGAATAGGACCCCGTGGTGTGGAGGGCTGGATGAACAGTCGACGGTGGAGGGGTGGTTGAACAGTAGCCGGTGGAGTAGCACACGGTGGAGGCTGGATGAACAGGAGCCCGTGGAGGCTGGAGGAGGTCGACGGTAGCCCGTGGAGGCTGGAGGAGGTCGACGGTGGAGATGAACAGTATCCCGTGGAGTCCCGTTTTGCGGTATGCCACACCCCTCCCGATGAACAGGACCCCCGTTTCGACCGTAGCGCTCCAACACAAGTCCGTTTCGTCCGTTTTGCAGTATGCCACACCCCTCCCGATCAACATGACCCCCGTTTTGATCGTAGGAGGTCCGTTTCGTCCGTTTTGCGGTACGCCACACCCCTCCCGATCAACATGACCCCCGTTTCGACCGTAGGAGGTCCGTTTCCTCCGTTTTGCGGTATGCCAGACCCCTCCCGATCAACAGGACCCCGTTCCAAACATAGGAGCAAGGTTGTCAGAATCGTGATTTTGAATCGAATCGGAGCTCTGATGGCAGGATCACAAATCGTAGAATCTTCACTATCAGGATCGTAGAAATGTAGATTCCATGAACTAAAATCGTAGAATCAGAGCGGTAAGTTTGGATCGTAAAGTCATAGAGTCGTATAACAGAATAGCGATTCTGACAACCTTGTGTAGGAGGTTCGTTTCCTCCGTTGTGCGGTACGCTAGGCCTTGTTTCCATCGCCTGTTCCGTCCAAGCCCTCCCGATGAACACGACCACGCATTCCGTTCCGACCCAGCCAGTTGGCTCCCACGCGTTCCGTTGCCTCCCGATGAACACGATGCATTCCGTTGCCTCCCCATGAACATGACACATTCTGTTGCCTCCCCATGAACACGACGACGACGCTGTTTCTTCGTTCTGACCCAGCCATGTACACGAGCCCTCGCCGTACGTATGCGCGAGTTGGCGTTCGAGACCCCGCCCGTATGTACACATACGTGGCCGTATTTTCTTTCTTGCACCCTGGCCGCTGTACGTACGTGTACATGCTACGTGCGCGCCTCTACTACGACACGTGCGCGCCTCTACATCCACCAGTATATATGTACGTACACGTTCGCGACCAGAATGACAACGCTACGTACGCTTCGACCAGGTGGGTCCCGACTGTTAAGCACTTCCTTGCGTGCGAAGATGTAGCTGGTGGGTCCCAGAAGTCAGGGGGGCGAATCATTTTGTTTTTGCCTGGACGCACTTCCTTGCGTGCGAAGACGTAGCTGGTGGGTCCCAGCACTCAGGGGGGCGAATCATTTTTTTGCCCGGACGCACTTCCTTGCGTGCAAAGATGAAGCTGGTGGGTCCCAGCAGTCAGGGGGAAACATTTTTTTCACGAAATACAGTGGCCCATCCGGTGGGTCCCAGCTATCAGGTGGAGGAATCTTTATTTTCCGCGTAATAAGGAGGCACTTCCTTGCTGCGGCCGTGGACCCAGTTGTCAGCCTCTCCACATACAGTCCACGTTCGATGGAAGCCGTTCCTTGACCACGTTGACCACGCCGCGCCGAGAGCACCAGGGCGGTGGACGACGGCGAGGCCTAGGAAGGGGACAACGCAGAGCCGGGGAAGACGCGGCAGTGGATGCGCACACAGAGAGGAGTACGAGGGTTCACTGGTTCGGCTGCGCTGCCGTCGCCGCAGAATAACAGGGGGTGTGGGTGAGTGGAGGGATGGCCTGGCCAGCGGTGGGAGTAGTAGGGGGCGGTGAGGCCTCCGCCGCAACGCAGCCGGCCACGGGAGGCAGGAGCACGAGGCACGACCGACGCTAGTTTGGGCGGCTGGAGCAAGAAGACCAGAGGTTGAAGAAGCACTGCGGCCGTTGGATGGACATCGTATGGTCACTGGAGCTAAAATCTTGCATATTGACTAAGTTGATAAAGCCCTCCATCTCCGTCAACTTAGTAGGCCCACAAGTCAGCCTGCCACTATACTGGGTCCCAGCTAACAGGGGGAGTATTCATTTTTTTGTGCGTAATAAGGAGGCACTTCCTTGCGTGCGAAGATATAGCTAGTGGGCCCGAGCTGTCAGCGGCGGTAACGTTTTTTTCACGAAATACAGTGGCCCTTTCGGTGGGAACCTGATGTCAGGTGGAGGAATCATTATTTTACGCGTAATAAGGAGGCATTTCCTTGCGTGCGGCCGTGGACCCAGCTGTCGGCCTCTCCACGTACAGTCCACTTCAGATGCATGTCGGTCGTTGACCACGTTGACCAGGCCGCGCCGATAGCACCAGGGCGGTGGACGACGGCGAGGCCTAGGAAGGGAACGACACGAAGGCAGGGAAGACTCGGCAGTTGTTTCCCACGCGGAGGGGAGTACGACTGTACGAGGGTTTACTGGTTCGTCTGCCGTCGCCGGAGAATAACATAAGGTGTGGGTGAGTAGTAGGATGGCTAGGCCAGTGATGGGAGTACGGTGGGGCTGTGAGGCCTGCGCGGCAGCACAGCCAGCCGCGGGGAGGAGGGAGCAGGCAGTCCCGCCGGCGCTTGTTTGAGCGGCTAGAGCAGGAAGAACAGAGATTGAAGAAGCACGTCGGAAGCAGGAAGAAGGAGCTGCGGGAGGAGCTCACCTAGCAGGCACAAGGGGGCCCTGTGATCGCTTAGGAGCAGCAGAGGAGGCCGGACTCGACGGGGCTCGGGGTGGCCGGAGACGACGACGAGGGAGGCGGCGTCCGACGAGGAAGTATGGTCGGGGTGGCGTAGTGGTGCTCCTCGGCTCGGCTCGTAGTTGAAGGCGACGAGGTGGAGGGCGGCGAAGGCCCTGGCATGGTCCTAGGTGACGGGGACGGCAGAGAGCTCGTCGGCTTTGACGGTCATGGCCGCGGTGCAGTGGCGCGGTGGATCTGGAGAGCGAAAGCGGCATGAGGAGGGGGAATGGATGGGGATGCCAGGGAGAGTGGAGCGGGGATCGAGGAGTCGGGGCGTGGCGGCCTTATCCTCTCACGGGGTTCACCGCCGGCGAGGTGGTTTGACTGGGATGAGCCTGCGACCCAGAATAGAGGAACAGGGAGGGGAGGAGGACCGGTGCGGGGAGTGGGCTGGATGGGGTGGGCCGGCTGGTGGGTGAAGGTCCAGGGAAACAAGAGGGAGGGCTTCTTTTCCTTTTACTACTCCTTTGCATTTTCTTTTTAAAACTTTCTGTTTTCTATTTAGCCTTATTTTATTTTAGGTTTTATAAAATATGTTCTAAGCCCCAAAATTAGTATTAGTAGTTAGGTCACTGCCACAAATAACTTGGCACTTTGATAAAATAGTTTGCAATTATTCTTATTTAAAATGGATTTAAAATAATTGTTTTAGCCGCTGTTTTAATTACTTTAGGGCATTAAACCACTTTGCAAAGATGTTGGTTCACAACCATAACTAGTTAAGGAGTATTTGCCACACTTTGAACATTTTAGTTTGCATGTTTGAGAAATTAGAATTTTTGACTTTAAATTGTTTTTGAATTTGAATTGTGATTTGGATCAAGTGAAGATTAGCAACAGTAATGTGATGACATGGCACCTTTAACAGGGGATTACTGTAACATGACACTGGGGGCGTTACAAATCTCCTCCACTACAAGAAATCTCGTCCTGAGATTTAAGTGGAGAAGTAAAGAGTAACTTCGGAAGAACTGACCCTTATAGGGTTAATTATCTGGTGAACAATTCAGGGAAAGAGGCGGAAGTATCTCTCGAGTTGAAACTTAATAAAACATCGAGACCAATGTATGAAGGTAGAATAGGGAGGTTCAAGCGAATGGACAAATGATCGATACCTGAACAGAGTGTGAGAAGGGGGTTCAGAGCATCGAGAATAGATCATCTATCAGACGGTGGTTCGTGACAACACACAAAGCCAAGAGCAAATGATACTTCGGAATAAAGGATATACAGGAGAGTCAGGTTCTGATCTTGTGGAACTATGGGTTATGGGCCCACTGAAGGAAATATGCCCTAGAGGCAATAATAAAGTTATTATTTATTTCCTTATATCATGATAAATGTTTATTATTCATGCTAGAATTGTATTAACCGGAAACATAATACATGTGTGAATACATAGACAAACAGAGTGTCACTAGTATGCCTCTACTTGACTAGCTCGTTAATAAAGATGGTTATGTTTCCTAACCATGGACAAAGAGTTGTTATTTGATTAACGGGATCACATCATTAGTTGAATGATCTGATTGACATGACCCATTCCATTAGCTTAGCACCCGATCGTTTAGTATGTTGCTACTGCTTTCTTCATGACTTATACATGTTCCTATGACTATGAGATTATGCAACCCCCGTTTGCCGGAGGAACACTTTATGTGCTACCAAACGTCACAACGTAAATGGGTGATTATAAAGGAGCTCTACAGGTGTCTCCAATGGTAGATGTTGGGTTGGCGTATTTCGAGATTAGGATTTGTCACTCCGAATGTCGGAGAGGTATCTCTGGGCCCTCTCGGTAATGCACATCACTTAAGCCTTGCAAGCATTGCAACTAATGAGTTAGTTGCGGGATGATGTATTACGGAATGAGTAAAGAGACTTGCCGGTAACGAGATTGAACTAGGTATTGGATACCGACGATCGAATCTCGGGCAAGTAACATACCGATGACAAAGGGAACAACGTATGTTGTTATGCGGTCTGACCGATAAAGATCTTCGTAGAATATGTAGGAGCCAATATGGGCATCTAGGTCCCGCTATTGGTTATTGACTGGAGACGTGTCTCGGTCATGTCTACATTGTTCTCGAACCGTAGGATCCGCACGCTTAAGGTTTCGATGACAATTATATTATGAGTTTTGATGTACCGAAGGAGTTCGGAGTCCCGGATGATATCGGGGACATGACGAGGAGTCTCGAAATGGTCGAGATGTAAAGATCGATATATTGGACGACTATATTCTGACATCGGAAAGGTTCCGAGTGATTCGGGTATTTTTCGGAGTACCGGAGAGTTACGGGAATTCGCTGGGAGAAGCATTGGGCCTTGATGGGCTTTAGTGGGAAGAGGAGAAAGGGCCTGCTGCGCCCCCCCTCCCCTCTAGTCCGAATTGGACTAGGGAAAAGGGGGCCGGCCACCTTTCCTACTCCTCCACTTCCTTCTCCCTTCCTCCCCTCTTGATGGACTCCTACTAGGACTTGGAGTCCTAGTAGGACTCTCATCCTGGCCGCACCAATGGCCTTGGATGGCCTCCTCCTCCTCCATCCTTTATATACTGAGGCAAGGGGCTCCCCAAAGACACAAGTTGATCCTTGAGATCGTTCCTTAGCCGTGTGCGGTGCCCCCTGCCACCATATTCCACCTCGATCATATTGTAGCAGTGCTTAGGCGAAGCCCTGCGTCGGTAGAACATCAAGATCGTCACCACGCCGTCATGCTGACGGAACTCTTCCCCGACGCTTTGCTGGATCGGAGCCTGAGGATCATCATCGAGTTGTACGTGTGCTAAAAACTCGGAGGTGCCGGAGTAACGGTGCTTGGATCGGTCGGATCGGGAAGACGTACGACTACTTCCTCTACGTTGCGTCAACGCTTCCGCAGTCGGTCTGCGTGGGTACGTAGACAACACTCTCCCCTCTCGTTGTTGTGCATCACCATGATCTTGTGTGTGCGTAGGAAATTTTTTGAAATTACTACGTTCCCCAACAGTGGTATCAGAGCTAGGTTTTATGGTTTGATGTTATATGCACAAGTAGAACACAAGTGAGTTGTGGGTGATATAAGTCATACTGCCTACCAGCATGTCATACTTTGGTTCGGCGGTATTGTTGGATGAAGCGGCCCGGACCGACATTACGCGTACGCTTTGCACATAGGTGACTTGCGGGTGACTGTTTCTCCAACTTTAGTTGAACCGAGTGTGGCTACGCCCGGTCCTTGCGAAGGTTAAAACGGAGTCAAATTGACAAACTATCGTTGTGGTTTTGATGCGTAGGTGAGATTGGTTCTTGCTTAAGCCCGTAGCAGCCACGTAAAACTTGCAACAACAAAGTAGAGGACGTCTAACTTGTTTTTGCAGGGCATGTTGTGATGTGATATGGTCAAGACGTGATGAGATATAAGTTGTTGTATGAAATGATCATGTTTTGTTGAAGTTATCGGCAACTGGCAAAAGCCTTATGGTTGTTTGTCTATTACATAAGATGCCAGCGCCAAATAATTGCTTTACTTTATCGCTATGCGATAGCAATAGTTGCAAGAGCAATTGTTGACGAGACGACCATGTGACGACACATTGATATAGATCAAGATGATGGAGATCATGATGTCATGCTGGTGACAATGGAGATCATGACGATGCTTTGGAGATGGAGATCAAAGGCACAAGATGATGATGGCCATATCATGTCACATATTTTGATTGCATGTGATGTTTATCTTTTATGCATCTTATCTTGCTTTGATTGACGGTAGCATTATAAGATGATCTCTCACTAAATTATCAAGAAGTGTTCTCCCTGAGTATGCACCGTTGCGAAAGTTCTTCGTGCTGAGACACCACGTGATGATCGGGTGTGATAGGTTCTACGTTCAAATACAACGGGTGCAAAACAGTTGCACACGCGGAATACTCAGGTTATACTTGACGAGCCAAGCATATACAGATATGGCCTCGGAACACGGAGACCGAAAGGTCAAGCGTGAATCATATAGTAGATATGATCAACATAGTGATGTTCACCAATGAAACTACTCCATCTCACGTGATGATCGGACATGGTTTAGTTGATTTGGATCACGTGATCACTTAGAGGATTAGAGGGATGTCTATCTAAGTGGGAGTTCTTAAGTAATATGATTAATTAAACTTAAATTTATCACGAACTTAGTCCTGGTAGTATTTTGCAAATTATGTTGTAGATCAATAGCTCGCGTTGTTGCTTCCCTGTGTTTATTTTGATATGGTCCTAGAGAAAATTGTGTTGAAAGATGTTAGTAGCAATGATGCGGATTGGATCCGTGATCTGAGGTTTATCCTCATTGCTGCACAGAAGAATTATGTCCTTGATGCACCGCTAGGTGACAGACCTATTGCAGGAGCAGATGTAGACGTTATGAACGTTTGGCTAGCTCAATATGATGACTACTTGATAGTTTAAGTGCACCATGCTTAACGGCTTAGAATCGGGACTTCAAAGACGTTTTGAACGTCATGGACCATATGAGATGTTCCAGGAGTTGAAGTTAATATTTCAAGCAAATACCCGAGTTGAGAGATATGAAGTCTCCAACAAGTTCTATAGCTAAAAGATGGAGGAGAATCGCTCAACTAGTGAGCATGTGCTCAGATTGTCTGGGTACTACAATCGCTTGAATCAAGTGGGAGTTAATCTTCCAGATAAGATAGTGATTGACAGAATTCTCTAGTCACCATCACCAAGTTAGTAGAACTTCGTGATGAACTATAATATGCAAGGGATAGCGGAAACAACTCCCGAGCTCTTCGTGATGCTGAAATCAACGAAGGTAGAAATCAAGAAAAACATCAAGTGTTGATGGTTGACAAGATCACTAGTTTCAAGAAAAGGGCAGAGGGAAGAAGGGGAACTTCAAGAAGAACAGCAAGCAAGTTGCTGCACAAGTGAAGAAGCCCAAGTCTGCTCCTAAGCCTGAGACTAAGTACTTCTACTGCAAAGGGACTGGTCACTGGAAGCGGAACTACCCCAAGTGATTGGCGGATAAGAAGGATGGCAAAGTGAACATAAGTATATTTGATATACATGTTATTGATGTGTACTTTACTAGTGTTTATAGCAAACCCTCAGTATTTGATACTAGTTCAGTTGCTAAGATTAGTAACTCGAAATGGGAGTTGTAGAATAAACAGAGACTAGTTAAGGGTGAAGTGACGATGTGTGTTGGAAGTGGTTCCAAGATTGATATGATCATCATCGCACACTCCCTATAATTTCGGGATTAGTGTTGAACCTAAATAAGTGTTATTTGGTGTTTGCGTTGAGCATGAATATGATTTGATCATGTTTATTGTAATACGGTTATTCATTTAAGTAAGAGAATAAATTGTTGTTCTGTTTACATGAATAAAACCTTATATGGTTACACACCCAATGAAAATAGTTCGTTGGATCTCGATCGTAGTGATACACATAATCATAATATTGAAACCAAAAGATGCAAAGTTAATAATGATAGTGCAACTTATTTGTAGCACTGCTGTTTAGGTCATATTGGTGTAAAGCGCATGAAGAAACTCCATGCTGATGGGCTTTTGGAATCACTTGATTATGAATCAGTTGATGCTTGCGAACCATGCCTCATGGGCAAGATGACTAAAGACTCTGTTCTTCGGAACAATGGAGCGAGCAACAGATTTGTTGGAAATCATACATACTGATGTATGTGGTCCGATGAATATTGAGGCTCACGACAGGTATCATTATTTTCTGATCTTCACAGATGATTTGAGCAGATATGAGTATATCTACTTGATGAAACATAAGTCTGAAACATTTGAAAAGTTCAAAGAAATTTCAGAGTGAAGTGAAAAATCATCGTAACAAGAAAATAAAGTTTCTACGATCTGATCGTAGAGAAGAGTATTTGAGTTACGAGTTTGGCCTTCAGTTAAAAACAATGTGAAATAGTTTCACTACTCATGCCACCTGGAACACCACAATGTAATGGTGTGTCCAAACGTCATAACCGTACTTTATTAGATATGGTGCGATCTATGATGTCTCTTACCGATCTACCACTATCGTTTTGGGGTTATGCATTAGAGACAGCTGCATTCACGTTTAAAAGGGCACCATCTAAGTCCGTTGAGATGACACAATCTGAACTGTGGTTTGGCAAGAAACCAAAGTTGTCGTTTCTTAAAGTTTGAGGTTGCAATGATTATGTGAAAAATTTTCAACCTGATAAGCTCAAACCCAAATCAGAGAAATGTGTCTTCATAGGATATCCAAAGGAAACTATTGGACACACCTTCTATCACAGATCTGAAGGCAAGACTTTTGTTGCTAAATTCGGAAACTTTCTAGAGAAGGAGTTTCTCTCGAAAGAAGTGAGTGGGAGGAAAGTAGAAAACTTGATAAGGTAATTGTACCTTCTCCCTTATTGGGAAGTAGTTCATCACAAAAATCTGTTCTTGTGACTACTACACCAATTAGTGAGGAAGCTAATGATGATGATCATGTAACTTCAGATCAAGTTACTACCAAATCTCATAGGTAAACCAGAGTAAGATCCGCACCAGAGTGGTACGGTAATCCTGTTCTGGAAGTCATGTTACTAGACCATGATGAATTTGCGAACTATGAGGAAGCGATGATGAGCCCAGATTCCGCGAAATGGTTTGAGGCCATGAAATCTGAGATATGATCCATGTATCAGAAAAAAGTTTGGACTTCGGTTGACTTGCCCGATGATCAGCAAGCAATTGAGAATAAATGGATCTTCAAGAGGAAGACGGACGCTGATAGTAGTGTTACTATCTAAAAAGCTAGAATTGTCGCAAAAGGTTTTCGACAAGTTCAAGGTGTTGACTACGATGAGAGTTTCTCACTCGTATCTATGCTAGAGTCTGTCCGAATCATGTTAGTAATTACCGCATTTTATGAAATCTGGCAAATGGATGAACAAAACTGCATTCCTTGCTGGATTTATTAAAGAAGAGTTGTATATGATGCAACCAGAAGGTTTTGTCAATCCGAAAGGTGCTAACAAAATGTGCAAGCTCCAGCGATCCATCTGTGGACTGGTGCAAGCATCTCGGAGTTGGAATATACGCTTTGATGAGTTGATCAAAGCATATAGTTTTATACAGACTTGCGGTGAAGCCTGTATTTACAAGAAAGTGAGTGGGAGCACCACAGCATTTCTGATAAGTATATGTGAATGACATATTGTTGATCGGAAATAATGTAGAATTATTTTGTAAAGCATAAAGGAGTGTTTGAAAGGAGTTTTTCAAAGAAAGACTTCGGTAAAGATGCTTACATATTGAGCTTCAAGATCTATAGAGATAGATCAAGACGCTTGATAAGTTTTTTCAATGAGTACATACCTTGACAAGATTTTGAAGTAGTTCAAAATGGAGCAGTCAAAGAAAGAGTTCTTGCCTGTATTACAAGGTGTGAAGTTGAGTAAGACTCAAAGCCCGACCACGGCAGAAGATAGAAAGAGAATGAAAGTCATTCCCTATGCCTTGGCCATAGGTTCTATAAAGTATGTCATGCTGTGTACCAGATCTATTGTATACCCTGCACTGATTTGGCAAGGGAGTATAATAGTGATCTAGGAGTAGATCACTGGACAGCGGTCAAAATTGTCCTTAGTAGAATAAGGAAATATTTCTCGATTATGGAGGTGACAAAAGGTTCGTCGTAAAAAGTTACGTCGATGCAAGTTTTGACACGGATCTGGATGACTCTAAGTCTCGATCTAGATACATATTGAAAGTGGGAGCAATTAGCTAGAGTAGCTCCGTGTAGAGCATTGTAGACATAGAACTTGCAAAATACTTACGGATCTGAATGTGACAGACCTGTTGACTAAAATTCTCTCACAAGAAAAACATGATCACCTTTTGGGTGTTAATCACATAGCGATGTGAACTAGATTACTGACTCTAGTAAACCCTTTGAGTGTTGGTCACATGACGATGTGAACTATGGGTGTTAATCACATGGTGATGTGAACTATTGCTGTTAAATCACATGGCGATGTGAACTAGATTATTGACTCTAGTGCAAGTGGGAGTCTGAAGAAAATATGCCCTAGAGGCAATAATAAAGTTATTATTTATTTCCTTATATCATGATAAATGTTTATTATTCATGCTAGAATTGTATTAACCGGAAACATAATACATGTGTGAATACATAGACAAACAGAGTGTCACTAGTATGCCTCTACTTGACTAGCTCGTTAATCAAAGATGGTTATGTTTCCTAACCATGGACAAAGAGTTGTTATTTGATTAACGGGATCACATCATTAGTTGAATGATCTGATTGACATGACCCATTCCATTAGCTTAGCACCCGATCGTTTAGTATGTTGGTATTGCTTTCTTCATGACTTATACATGTTCCTATGACTATGAGATTATGCAACTCCCGTTTGCCGGAGGAACACTTTGTGTGCTACCAAACGTCACAACGTAAATGGGTGATTATAAAGGAGCTCTACAGGTGTCTCCAATGGTAGATATTGGGTTGGCGTATTTCGAGATTAGGATTTGTCACTCCGAATGTCGGAGAGGTATCTCTGGGCCCTCTCAGTAATGCACATCACTTAAGCCTTGCAAGCATTGCAACTAATGAGTTAGTTGCGGGATGATGTATTACGGAACGAGTAAAGAGACTTGCCGGTAACGAGATTGAACTAGGTATTGGATACCGACGATCGAATCTCGGGCAAGTAACATACCGATGACAAAGGGAACAACGTATGTTGTTATGCGGTCTAACCGATAAAGATCTTCATAGAATATGTAGGAGCCAATATGGGCATCCAGGTCCCGCTATTGGTTATTGACCGGAGACGTGTCTCGGTCATGTCTATATTGTTCTCGAACCGTAGGGTCCGCACGCTTAAGGTTTCGATGACAATTATATTATGAGTTTTGATGTACCGAAGGAGTTCGGAGTCCCGGATGAGATCGGGGACATGACGAGGAGTCTCAAAATGGTCGAGACGTAAAGATCGATATATTGGACGACTATATTCGGACATCGGAAAGGTTTCGAGTGATTCGGGTATTTTTCGGAGTACCGGAGAGTTACGAGAATTCGCTGGGAGAAGCATTGGGCCTTGATGGGCTTTAGTGGGAAGAGGAGAAAGGGCCTGCTGCGCCCCCCCTCCCCTCTAGTCCGAATTGGACTAGGGAAAAGGGGGCCGGCCACCTTTCCTACTCCTCCACTTCCTTCTCCCTTCCTCCCCTCTTGATGGACTCCTACTAGGACTTGGAGTCCTAGTAGGACTCTCATCCTGGCCGCACCAATGGCCTTGGCCGGCCTCCTCCTCCTCCATCCTTTATATACTGAGGCAAGGGGCTCCCCAAAGACACAAGTTGATCCTTGAGATCGTTCCTTAGCCGTGTGCGGTGCCCCCTGCCACCATATTCCACCTCGATCATATTGTAGCAGTGCTTAGGCGAAGCCCTGCGTCGGTAGAACATCAAGATCGTCACCACGCCGTCGTGCTGACGGAACTCTTCCCCGACGCTTTGCTGGATCGGAGCCTGGGGATCGTCATCGAGCTGTACGTGTGCTAAGAACTCGGAGGTGCCGGAGTAACGGTGCTTGGATCGGTCGGATCGGGAAGACATACGACTACTTCCTCTACATTGCGTCAAAGCTTCCGCAGTCGGTCTGCGTGGGTACGTAGACAACACTCTCCCCTCTTGTTGTTGTGCATCACCATGATCTTGTGTGTGCATAGGAAGAGCGGTGACATGTTACATGGTTATGATAGCAAGCTTTGTCGGAGGGTAGTCTGTCAGTTATGTTGGCAACAACGTTGGTACCAAGGGCGAGGGACGAAGAGAACCATTTTCCTGCTCGTTAAACGAGGCAGACCAATAGGCAAGGTTCTCGTCCATCGGTGGTTACCAGAATGTCAATAGCAATAGTAACAGGGTCTTACCGACAGAGTTGACACCGAGGTGTTTATATATGCTGAAAATATTACTGCTCATAGCATATAGACCACAAGAAAGGTCAAACAAAACAACGAAAAGGAAAATGTGATGTCCAGAGTAAATAGAACAATGGAAAGGAAAATGTGTTTGGACACATAATTCAGGGGTATATCCTTCCCAAGGACAAGCAGAGCATGATATCCACTCCATGATAGAAAGTAGAAAACCATTTAGGCAAGGGGAGAGAAATGTCATGACATTACCCAAACAACGGTGTTTGGATAATTGAGCAAGAAACCTTTAGCATTTGGCTTCAAAATTTTTTATTGAAAATCGGAGTACCAAAGACATGCTTCGAGATAGCACCGACATGGTGTTTCAATTATGGATTGGGTCTGTAGATCACAAGAGATTCAAAGGAACATTTCCAAGATTACTCGGAACGTAAGGTATAACCAAACACAATCATGTTTGTGTTGGCAGGAAGTCAAGGGCGTTGTCGATGATAACACAATCATAGAGGAGCAAGGATGGTATTTCTCATCATGAATTCGATTGATATCCTGAAACCAGTCAGTATATTGATGGGGATCACGACAGATTTTGTCGAGGTACTATGAAGAGGCCATCGAACAGCGACCACATCAAGCAAAAGGAATGATGAAGCAAAGGTTATTGGAACCACAGATGCGACACAAGCTCGCAAACAAGCTTGTTGTTTGAGGTGAATTGATAAGATGAGGAAGATCGACGTAAGCTTAGCTCATCGTCAAAAGTTGTGCTCCGGAAAGAAGGACCGGGTAGCACAATTAAAATTAGCTCGATAATGATATAGCCGATCAGGCTATGAATTACTTGAAGGATTATTAAACTCGTAAGCAACGGAAATAGCATAGAGTTATTGAATCGGAGTGTGGAATCGATTCACTTATCGGTGTTCTCGAGTGACTAATAACTCGGAACCCGGGGCAATCTGAAATCGCTGAGGAGCAATACCAGATGAAGACTCATAGGAAGCAACACAGTTCTTTGTTATTCTCGAGATACCGGAGGGTAATACTCGAAGGAAGGTCAAGATAGAGGTTGCAAAGATGCATTGATCTGCAGAAGACAAGTGCTTTAACTTGTCCGAGAAATGGAATCAAAGGGGAACAATCATGGTCAGAACCACGATTGCAAAGGAACAAACATAGTTACCAGATGAACTTATAACAAGGGGATTATTATTATCACAAGAAGCTTCCATGATAAGATCTACATCGTGTCCACGGGCATGAACACAAAGTTCAAGGTCGACTCCCACTTCTTCAATGCATATCATTTCATTTACTTCTCGCTTTCGATGAAGTCGTAGTGTTGAAATTATATCTGGCAAAACACTAGAAGAGTATGACTCGTGAAAACTCTCGGGTTCACACGGATTAGGAAAGGCATAGGTTCAACCCATAGGGGCATCTTAGGAACATATACCACAAACTTCAGAAGTAAACAACACAAGCTCGAAAGCAGAGCATGGTTGACAAAAGGAGAGGATACAATTACCAAAGGCATTATGTATTTGGGAAAGAACTTCACGAGGTTCTTTGAATATGAAGGACACTGTCGGATGTTAATCCAATAATGGATCTGGCGATCCACAACGGAGTTGATGTGAGTATCGATATTCAATCAGAAGAAGAAATAATGCAGAGGCATCGGATTTTGGAAATATCTGATAATTCCAAAGCTTAAATGCAAAGGAATTATGATTTCCAATTCGGGGGATCAGAAGGAGATGCTCTGATCAAGGATGGATAAGTAGAATAGACCTAGGGGCACAATCGATGACAAATAGATTGGTCGAGAACCAGCTCATGTTCAAAATGACGTCTGAGCCGGAAAGATAATTTAGAAGGATCAACTGATGATTGCGTGCTTTCACACACTTGTTGAATCGATAGGATCAAAATGATGGTGTCAAAGGATACTAATGAATATTGCTACACATATGGAAAGCATCCATAATGCAAGTAGACAAATAATTGCAGAGCAATAGTTTGAAGAGGATTCTCGGAAGATCGGATATTATTTACAAGTATTTTGAAAAGCATATGAACAACTAGGGATGAGCGGACCCCGGTTAAGTGAATTATCCTTAGTGCAAAAAGAAGGTGCAAAGCAGAAGGCACAAGGATTCTCGGAACAACGGAGAGTCCTCGGGGTATCTTGTAACAACATGAGCAACTGGGGATGAATGTACAAGCGGCAAGGAGCTTATTCATGAGGATTACCGGTGGTCAGGAACTGTAAGGCAGTGGGCACAGAGTCTCGAGAAACATCAAGGAGTATCCGCAGAATCTTCTGGCGAAGCAGGCGATCATCGGTAATGTCGGGGCTCTCTGGGAGGAAGTGGGTACGAGAACCTAATGTCAGAGTTAGTAAAATGTTTAACCTGAATAGAAGAGAGATCAGAATCCCAGAGTATAGACAAGGAGTAAAAGATCCTAATACCACCCAATGGCGACGCAGGCCCGCAAGCCACACAGCCATGTTAGTAAAAGTTTTTCAATGACTAGATTCAACTTCGGCCAAGGAGTTGGAAAGGGGGCTACCTACAGGCAGTCGGCTCTGATACCAACTTGTGACACTCTCGATTAAATCGTACACTAATCATACACGCAAATGTGTACGATCAAGATCAAGGACTCACGGGAAGATATCACAACACAACTCTAGACACAAATAAAATAATACAAGCTTTATATTACAAGCCATGGGCCTCGAGGGCTCGAATACACAAGAGTCAGCGGAAGAAACAATATCTGAGTACAGACATGAGTTAGACAAGTTTGCCTTAAGAAGGCTAGCACAAAATCATCTACGATCGAAAAGGCAAGGCCTCCCGCCTAGGAGCCTCCTAACTACTCATGGTCATCGGCGGTGGCATCTGGCTCCTAGGCTTCGACATCTGGTTGCATCAACCGGAAAGAAGAAGAAAGGGGGAAAAGGGGGAGCAAAGCAACCGTGAGTACTCATCCAAAGTACTCGCAAGCAAGGATCTACACTACATATGCAACATTATCAAAGGAAGGTTGTATATGTGGATTGGGCTGCAGAAATGCCAGAATAGAGAGAAGGCCTAGTCCTATCAAAGACTAGCATCTTCTGGAAACCACCATCTTGCAGCAACCAAAGGGAGTAGAGTAGCATAAAGTAAAGTAGTAGCAGTGTTATCAACCTCAGCCGGAGATCCTTTCTCAACTCCCTGCGAGAAAGGCATCCCAGAGCCATACTATCCAGTTATCATCACAATCCAATTCTCATCAACATCCAGTTCTCATCACAAGTATCCAGTTCTAGTTGTATCGATCGGGATACAACTCCAAGTGTCCGTTACCGTAGGACAGGCTATTGATAGATGTTTTCTTCCCTGCAGGGGTGCACCAACTTACCCACCATGCTCGCTTAACTCCGGCCGGACACACTTTCCTAGGTCATGCCCGGCCTCGGCCAAACAATACGCCGCAACCCGACCTAGGCTTAATAGATAGGTCAGCACGCCGGACTAAACCTATGCCCCCAGGGGTCATTGGCCATCTCCCCGGGAACTCCTGCACATGGCGTACACGGCCGGTGAGCAGACCTAGCTACCTCCTTCAACAAGGCAGGCGCTTACGCAATCCAACCCGGCGCGCGCCGCTCAGTCACTGACGTCTATTAAGATTCGGCTGATGTATACGACACAGAACGTCCATACTATGCCCACGTGATGGTTAGTGCTATCAGGCCAGAGGCCCCTCGGATCAAATATCCAAATCGTAGTGGATTAGGAACGCGCGGTAACAAGCATAGACTCACGAAAGATGTGACACCGTTGCCCCATCTCGAGGACTGCGGCCAGGGCTAGGAATGCCCGGCCACGCCTCGTAATTATCTCGCGGGCACCTTCCAGGTCCGCCCGACTCCACATCACTCGCAATTAAGCTCGCGCGGGTACCCCTCAGGGTCGACCTGTCTTTCCAAGTAACAGTGGTAAAGTACAAGTATCCGTGTGTCCAAACATCAAGTGGAAAACCCGAGGAATCACCCCCGAGGTTCACACTTGAGGGGTTGCACGACAGAGTCGTATCGGAAGTGGTTAAGGAGGAAATCACCCGCGATGACCATGACCGAATGACTACACTACAGGGTTAACATCAAAAGTGCTGAAGAGGTTCACCCTCGGTACTTGATAGTAACCCAGTAGTGTCGAGCAACTAAGGGGAAGTGATGTGCGGTGTCGGGGCTTGGTCTTCGATCACGTAGATCGAGTCGTCGATGATGAAGCAGGGGCAACAAGGCCCTGGCACGGTCCTAGGTGACGGGGACGGCAGAGAGCTCGTCGGCTTTGACGGTCATGGCGGCGGTGCGGTGGCGCAGTGCATCTGGAGAGCGAAAGCGGCACGAGGAGGGGGAATGGATGGGGACGCCAGGGGGAGTGGAGCGGGGATCGAGGAGTCGGGGCGTGGCGCCTTATCCTCTCACGGGGTTCACCGCCGGCGAGGTGGTTTGACTAGGACGAGCCCCTGTTGCGACCCGGAACAGAGGAACAGGGAGGGGAGGAGGACCGGTGCGGGTAGTGGGCTGGATGGGGTGGGCCGGCTGGTGGGTGAAGGTCCAGGGAAACAAGAGGGAGGGCTTCTTTTCCTTTTACTGCTCCTTTGCATTTTCTTTTTAAAACTTTCTGTTTTCTATTTAGCTTTATTTTATTTTAGGTTTTATAAAATATGTTCTAAGCCCCAAAATTAGTATTAGTAGTTAGGTCACTGCCACAAATAACTTGGCACTTTGATAAAATAATTTGCAATTATTCTTATTTAAAATGGATTTAAAATAATTGTTTTAGCCGCTGGTTTAATTACTTTAGGGCATTAAACCACTTTGCAAAGATGTTGGTTCACAACCATAACTAGTTAAGGAGTATTTGCCACACTTTGAACATTTTAGTTTGCATGTTTGAGAAATTAGAATTTTTGACTTTAAATTGGATTTGAATTTGAATTGTGATTTGGATCAAGTGAAGATTACCAACAGTAATGTGATGACATGGCACCTTTAACAGGGGATTACTGTCACATGACACCGGGGGTGTTACACAGCCCTAGTGTTCGTACTAGAATAACACCTTAAGACACAAACCAACCAAAACCCTAATGTCACCTAGATACCCCAATGTCACCTCAAGTATCCGTGGGAATGATTATACGATATGCGTCACAAAATCTCAGATTCATCTATTCAACCAACACATAGAACCTCAAAGAGTGCCCCAAAGTTTCTACCGGAGAATCATGACGAAAACGTGTGCTAACCCCTATGCATAGGTTCATGGGCGGAACCCCCAAGTTGATCACCAAAACATACATCAAGTGAATCACGTGATATCCCATTGTCACCACAGATACGCACGGCAAGACATACATCAAGTGTTCTCAAATCTTTAAAGACTCAGTCCGATAAGATAGCTTTAAAAGGGGGAACTCAATCCATTACAAGAGAGTAGAGGGGGAGAAGAAACATAAGATCCAACTATAATAGCAAAGCTCACGATACATCAAGATCGTGCCAAATCAAGAACACGAGAGATTGAGAGAGAGAGAGAGATCAAACACATAGCTACTGGTACATACCCTCAGCCCCGAGGGAGAACTACTCCCTCCTCGTCATGGAGAGTGCCTGGATGATGAAGATGGCCATCGGAGAGGGATTCCCCCTCCGGCAGGGTGCCGGAACGGGTCTAGATTGGCTTTGTGTGGCTACGGAGGCTTCTGGCGGCGGAACTCCCGATCTATTGTGCTCCTCGATTGTTTTAGGGTATATGGAGATATATAGGTGGAAGAGATACGTCAGGGGAGCCATGAGGGGCCCACGAGGGTGGAGGGCGCGCCCAGGTGGGGTGGGCGTGCCCCCTACCTCGTGCCTCCCTCGTTTCTTTCCCGACGTGCACTCCAAGTCTCATGTATTGCTTTTCTTCCAAAAGTAACTTTTCCGAAGGTTTCATTCCGTTTGGACTCCGTTTGATATTCCTTTTCCGCGAAACACTGAAACAAGGAAAAAACAGAAACTGGCACTGGGCTCTGGGTCAATCGGTTAGTCCCAAAAGTAATATAAAAGTGCATAGTAAAGCCCAATAAACATCCAAGATGGATAATATAATAGCATGAATACTTCATAAATTATAGATACGTTGGAGACGTATCAACCAGCATCACCTGGATCACATTGACGAGCTTGATGTTCTTGTCCACCATGCTCTGGATGCGCATTTGCAGCGCTGTCAGCTCGTCCGATCACTATAAGAAAAAGACACATCCGTGACATTTTGGGCCGAACGAATTTTTTTTCTGTCATACATTTGACACTTCTATGACGATAATTGTGACAAAACCCGGTATCATCATAGATGTGGTGGGCTCCTTCTTCTATGGCAAAAAATCATGACAGAAAATGGGCTTTTCATCCTAGGCGGGCCGGAGACGCAGCTGCATGGCATTCTTTGGTCCATCCATGACGGAAAAAACCGTGGTAGAAGCGAGGGCGAGGAAAATTTCGGGGAGTTCCCGGTTATGGTGGGAGGTCGGGGGCCGAGCGATGCGCGTTTCTCTCGTACACGTACGCGCGTGTGTGCGAGGCATTGGCTCTAACTGAACCCGAGCGAGGCGTTGGGCTCTAACTGAACCCGAGCGATTGCACTACAGGCTACGTGTTACTGAACCCGAGCGACCGATTGATGGCTGTTAACTGAACCCGATCGAGCGATTCCTTCGCTACTGCTGCTAACTGAAGCCAATCAATGCTGCCTCTGGGATGAACAGTGAGCGTTGCGGGGGGGTGGGGGTTGGATGAACAGTGAGCGGTGGCGTTGCCTCTGGATGAACAGGACCCCGTGGTGTGGTGGAGGGCTGGATGAACAGTAGACGATGGAGGGGTGCCCGTGGAGGGGTGGTTGAACAGGACCCCGTGGTGTGGAGGGCAGGATGAACAGTAGACGGTGGAGGGGTGCCCGTGGAGGGGTGGTTGAACAGGACCCCGTGGTGTGGAGGGCTGGATGAACAGTAGACGGTGGAGGGGTGGTTGAACAGTAGCCGGTGGAGTAGCGTGCGGTGGATGCTGGATGAACAGGAGCTCGTGGAGGCTGGAGGAGGTCGACGGTAGCCCGTGGAGGCTGGAGGAGGTCGACGGTGGAGATGAACAGTATCCCGTGGAGTCCCGTTTTGTGGTACGCCACACCCCTCCCGATGAACAGGACCCCCGTTTCGACCGTAGCGCTCCAACACAAGTCCGTTTCGTCCGTTTTGCGGTATGCCACACCCCTCCCGATCAACAGGACCCCCGTTTTGATCGTAGGAGGTCTGTTTCGTACGTTTTGTGGTACGCCACACCCCTCCCGATCAACATGACCCCCGTTTCGACCGTAGGAGGTCCGTTTCCTCCGTTTTGCGGTACGCCAGACCCCTCCCGATCAACAAGACCCCGTTCCAAACGTAGGAGGTTCGTTTCCTCCGTTGTGCGGTACGCCAGGCCTCGTTTCCATCGCCTGTTCCGTCCAAGCCCTCCCGATGAACACGACCACGCATTCCGTTCCGACCCAGCCGGTTGGCTCCCACGCGTTCCATTGCCTCCCGATGAACACAACACATTCCGTTGCCTCCCCATGAACACGACGCATTCTGTTGCCTCCCCATGAACACGACGACGACGCTGTTTCTTCGTTCCGACCCAACCATGTACACGATCCCTCGCCGTACGTATGCGCGAGTAGGCGTTCGAGACCCCGCCCGTATGTACACATACGTGGCCGTATTTTCTTTCTTGCACCCTGGCCGCTGTACGTACGTGTACATGCTACGTGCGCGCCTCTACTATGACACGTGCGCGCCTCTACATCCACCAGTATATATGTACGTACACGTTCGCGACCAGAATGACAACGCTACGTACGCTTTCACCAGGTGGGTCCCGACTGTCAAGCACTTCCTTGCGTGCGAAGATGTAGCTGGTGGGTCCCAGAAGTCAGGGGGGCGAATCATTTTGTTTTTGCCCGGACGCACTTCCTTGCGTGCGAAGACGTAGCTGGTGGGTCCCAGCAGTCAGGGGGGCGAATCATTTTTTTTGCCCGGACGCACTTCCTTGCGTGCGAAGATGAAGCTGGTGGGTCCCAGCAGTCAGGGGAAACATTTTTTTCGTGAAATACAGTGGCCCGTCCGGTGGATCCCAGCTGTCAGGTGGAGGAATCTTTATTTTCCGCGTAATAAGGAGGCACTTCCTTGCTGCGGCCGTGGACCCAGCTGTCAGCCTCTCCACATACAGTCCACGTCTGATGGAAGCCGTTCCTTGACCACGTTGACCACGCCGCGCTGAGAGCACGAGGGCGGTGGACGACGGCGAGGCCTAGGAAGGGGACGACGCGGAGCCGGGGAAGACACGACAGTGGATGCGCACGCGGAGAGGAGTACGAGGGTTCACTGGTTCGGCTGCGCTGCCGTTGCCGTAGAATAACAGGGGGTGTGGGTGAGTGGAGGGATGGCCTGGCCAGTGGTGGGAGTAGTAGGGGGGTGAGGCCTCCGCCGCATCGCAGCCGGGCACGGGAGGCAGGAGCACGAGGCACAACCGGCGCTGGTTTGGGCAGCTGGAGCAAGAAGACCAGAGGTTGAAGAAGCACTACGGCCGTTGGATGGACATCGTACGGTCAGTGGAGCTAGAATCATGCATATTGACTAAGTTGACAAAGCCCTCCATCTCCGTCAACTTAGTAGGCCCACAAGTCAGCCTGCCACTATACTGGGTCCCAGCTAACAGGGGGAGTATTCATTTTTTTGTGCATAATAAGGAGGCACTTCCTTGCGTGCAAAGATATAGCTGGTAGGCCCGAGCTATCAGCGGAGGTAACGTTTTTTCGCAAAATACAAAGGCCCTTTCAGTGGGAACCTGATGTCAGGTGGAGGAATCATTATTTTGCACGTAATAAGGAGGCATTTCCTTGCGTGCGACCGTGGACCCAGCTGTCGGCCTCTCCACGTACAGTCCACTTCAGATGCATGTCGGTCGTTGACCATGTTGACCAGGCCGCGCCGATAGCACCAGGGCGGTGGACGACGGCGGGGCCTAGGAAGGGAACGACACGGAGGCAGGGAAGACTCGACGGTTGTTTCCCACGCGGAGGGGAGTATGACTGTACGAGGGTTTACTGGTTCGTCTGCCGTCGCCGGAGAATAACATCAGGTGTGCGTGAGTAGTGGGATGGCTTGGCCAGCGATGGGAGTACGGTGGGGCTGTGAGGCCTGCGTGGCAGCACATCCGGCCATGGGGAGGAGGGAGTAGGCAGTCCCGCCGGCGCTTGTTTGAGCGGCTGGAGCAGGAAGAGCAGAGATTGAAGAAGCATGTCGGCCGTTGGATGGCCATCCAACAATCACTTGTTGTGCGTCAACCTTTTTTTAGGAAAGCCTCAAATCTGTGGAAAACATCATACAACCCATCTGCCATTATTTCTAATAATTTACAGCCCATTTGCTAATTATTAAAGTTTTTTTGGAGCCCATATTCTTTTTGTTAGCATTACAACCCATATTGTGGCCACAGTTATAAAATTATACGAAATTTTTCATATTTCGGTGTGGTCCGAACTGTTTTTAATCCCGAAATTTCGACTCACATTCAAACTGATTTAAAAAATAAATGTATATCAATATAAAATCCAACAAATTCTCCACGCATAAAAATTAATGTAATTTAAAATCTCGAAATGAAAAAAAGATATTTGAAACTAATTGCCGGTTTGATGTGTTTTAAAAATGTACAACCCATTTCTCATTACTGTTAGGCCATTTTCTCGGCCAGCCGAATGAAGCTCTCCTCATCCTGAAAGATTTGCAGCCCAAGAGGCCTTACAAAGCGACTTACTTAGCAAATCACAAAAAACTAGGCTGTGGCCGTGGGCCCAGCTGTCAGCCTCTCCAGGTACAGTACTCTTCTGATGGAAGTCGGTCGTTGACCACATTGACCATGCCGCGCCGAGAGCACCAAGGCGATGGACGACGGTGAGGCCTAGGAAGGGGACGACGCGGAGCCGGGGAAGACGCGGCAGTGGATGCCCACGCGGAGAGGAGAACGAGGGTTCACTGGTTTGGCTGCGGCGTGAGGCTGCCGTCGCCGCAGAATAACAGGGGGTGTGGGTGAGTAGAGGGATACACCGGGCCAGCGGTGGGAGTAGTGGGGGGTGGTGAGGCCTCCGCGGCATCATAGCCGGCCACGAGAGGCAGGAGCACGCGGCACGACCGGCGCTGCTTTGGGCGGCTGGAGCAAGAAGACCAGAGGTTGAAGAAGCACTATGGCCGTTGGATGGACATTGTACGGTCACTGGAGCTAGAATCGTTCATATTGACTAAGTTGACAAAGCCCTCCGTCCTCGTCAACTTAGTAGGCCCACAAGTCAGCCACCCACTATGGTGGGTCCCAGCTAGCAGGGGGTATTCATTTTTTGGTGCGTAATAAGGAGGCACTTCCTTGCATGCGAAGATATAGCTGGTGGGTCCGACCTGTCAGCGGGGGGAACGTTTTTTTCGAGAAATACAGAAGCCCTTCCCACGTACAGTGCATAATAAAGAGGAACTTTCCTTGCGTGCAACCATGGACCTCGTGGGTCCCAGCCGTCAGGCTCTCCATGTACAGTCCTCTTCCGATGACTCTCGTATGTTGACCACGCCGCGCCGAGTGCATCGAGGCGGTGGACGACGGTGAGGCCCCAGACTGGAGCGACCCGGAGATGGGGAATACGCGGCAGTGGAGTCACAGATGGAGAGGAGTGGGAAACTTGACTGGTTCGGGTGCGGGGTGGGCCTACACTCGGCACAAAATAACAGGAGGTGCGGAGTGGAGGGATGGCCTGGCCGTCGGCGGGGTAGCGTTTCGCTGAGGAGCGCCAAACAACGCCGCTGGACGCCGAAGGCTGGAGCAGGCGGTTCCCGCAGCGCTGGGGGGAGAAGACGAGAGATTGAAGAAGAATGCCGGCCGTTGGATGTAAATCCAACGCCTTCTTAGGCTTCGACCTACTGGCCCACATGTCAGCCAGTCCATTTGTTTTTTCAGTCCATTTGGTGGGCTGGGTGAAACAATGATGTAGCATCTATGCAGCCCGTTTAAATCCCATTTGCATTTTTTTCGAAATCCGCGGACTTGCTGGGCTGGGTGAAAATATCATGTTGGGATAGACGGAGAAATGTTATAAAAACATAAACACATGATTGCATGTCAGTAAAATCTTTGCAAGCTTATGTAGGCAATCACTAGCAGTTAACTTGCCAAGTTATATATAAACAATTATTATTATTATTTTGTAAGAACTTTCAACTTATGAAATAAAATATCATTTTAATTTGATGAGTTAATAGTACGTGGTGTATTATTATTTTTTAGGCTAGACGTGGGACAGTTGAGTTGGTTCTAGGGGAAAGTACTGGGAGAAAACTCAGTTTACATCAAAAAAGAAAGTGGGAGTGAGGGAGTCCTGGATTAGGGGGTGTCCGGATAGCCGGACTATACCTTCGACCGGACTCCTGGACTATCAAGATACAAGATTGAAGACTTCGTCCCGTGTCCGGAAGGGACTTTCCTTGGCGTGGAAGGCAAGCTTGGCGATACGGATATGTAGATCTCCTACCATTGTAACCGACTCTGTGTAACCCTAACCCCCTCCGGTGTCTATATAAACCGGAGGGTTTAGTCCGTAGGACCAACAACAACAATCATACCATAGGCTAGCTTCTAGGGTTTAGCCTCCTTGATCTCGTGGTAGATCTACTCTTGTACTACCCATATCATCAATATTAATCAAGCAGGAGTAGGGTTTTACCTCCATCGAGAGGGCCCGAACCTGGGTAAAAACATCGTGTCCCTTGTCTCCTGTTACCATCCGCCTAGACGCACAGTTCGGGACCCCCTACCCGAGATCCGCCGGTTTTGACACCGACATTGGTGCTTTCATTGAGAGTTCCTCTATGTCGTCACTTTTAGGCCCGATGGCTCATCCGATCATCAACAGCGATGCAGTCCTGGGCGAGACTTTTCTCCCCGGATAGATCTTCATCTTCGGCGGCTTCACAACAGCTTAGAGCTGATCAAGATTTGCTAGCTGACAGATGGACTGAAGTCCTTGCGGCCGAAGAGTATGAACTCGAACGCCCCTCCAAGAGCTACCCAAAGCGCAGGTTGCTACCCCGATTGGAGGAGGAAGCACCTAAACCTACATCTCCAGCGCATGATGCGGCCGACTGGCCACCTCACGGCCGCGACAGAGAGGCCTCTCGGGCCTCCACTCAAGCCGCACCCCGGCGCCGTTCAAAAACTAGCAAGGCACGGGAAAATGCGCCAGACCTGCGAGATATATTGGAGGACAAGGCAAGGCAAACAAGATCGATCTACGGATCGCGTGGGTGCCCCACGGCATGAGACGACAATCGTCACGCCGGATATAGTAAATCCGGCCGGGCCGAACACAATAGACAAAGCTCATTTGAGCTACGTCAGGATATAGCCCAATACAGAGGCGCTGCACACCCACTATGCTTCACAGATGAAGTAATGGATCATCAAATCCCCGAGGGTTTCAAACCCGTAAACATTGAATCATACGATGTCACAACAGACCCTGCGGTATGGATCGAGGATTATCTCCTTCACATCCACATGGCCCGCGGTGATGATCTACACGCCATCAAATACCTCCCACTCAAACTTAAAGGACTAGCTCGGCATTGGCTTAACAGCTTGCCAGCAGAATCAATTGGTTGTTGGGAGGACCTGGAAGCCGCATTCCTCGAAAACTTCCAGGGCACTTATGTGCGACCACCAGACGCCGATGACCTAAGCCACATAATTCAGCAACCAGAGGAGTCGGCCAGGCAATTCTGGACACGGTTCCTAACAAAGAAAAATCAAATCGTCGACTGTCCGGACGCAGAGGCCCTAGCAGCCTTCAAGCATAACATCTGTGACGAGTGGCTTGCCCGACACCTTGGACAGGAAAATCCAAAATTTATGGCAGCACTCACGACGCTCATGACCCGCTTTTGCACGGGAGAAGACAGCTGGCTGGCTCGTAGCAATAACTTGACCAAGAACCCTGGTAATTCGGATACTAAGGACAACAGTGGAAGGTCGCGTCGCAACAAGAAAAAGCGCCACATTAACGGCGACAATTCTGAGGATACGGCAGTTAATGCCGGATTCAGGGGCTATAAATCCGGTCAGCGGAAAAAGCCATTCAAACGAAATACTCAGGGCCCGTCCAGTTTGGACCGCATACTCGACCGCTTGTGCCAGATACATGGCACCCCCGAAAAGCCAGCCAATCACACCAACAGGGATTGTTGGGTGTTCAAGAAAGCAGGCAAGTTAAATGCCAAAAATAGAGACAAGGGGCTGCATAGCGAGGACGAGGAGGAGCCCCGGCCGCCGAACAACAGCGGACAGAAGGGTTTCCCCCCACAAGTGCGGACGGTGAACATGATATACGCAACCCACATCCCCAAAAAGGAGCGGAAGCGCGCGCTAAGGGACGTATACGCGATGGAGCCAGTCGCCCCAAAGTTCAACCCATGGTCCTCCTGCCCGATCACCTTTGATCGAAGGGACCACCCCACTAGCATCCGTCACGGCAGATTCGCCGCATTGGTTCTAGACCCAATTATTGACGGATTTCACCTCACTAGAGTCCTTATGGACGGCGGCAGCAGCCTGAACCTGCTTTATCAGGATACAGTGCGGAAAATGGGCATAGATCCCTCGAGGATTAAGCCCACTAAAACGACCTTTAAAGGCGTCATACCAGGTGTGGAGGCCAACTGTACAGGCTCATTTACACTTGAAGTGGTCTTCGGATCTCCGGATAATTTCTGAAGCGAGGAGTTAATCTTCGACATAGTCCCGTTCCGCAGCGGCTATCACGCACTGCTCGGGCGAACTACATTTGCCAAGTTCAATGCGGTACCGCACTACGCATACCTCAAGCTCAAGATGCCAGGCCCTCGAGGCGTCATTACGGTCAATGGAAACACCGAATGCTCTCTCCGAACGGAGGAGCACACCGCGGCTCTCGCAGCAGAAGTGCAAAGCAGCCTTTCAAGGCAATTCTCCAGTCCGGCTATTAAACGTCCGGACACCTTTAAGCACGCCCGGAGTAACCTACAACAAGACCGTCTGGCCCGTTCCGAGCAAGCGTAGCAATGCGGCCCCAACCCCAGCCCTCGCGAAATTGCGAAACCAGTGCTTTGCGTACATAACTACGCTCTGGAAATACCATGGGCACAGGGAGAGGGGCACTATCACGGCACGCCTGAAACATGGCTTAAACCGCACTAGGGGCTGCTGAATTTTTGATTTTCATTTACTTTCAGGACTCCATTCTTCGGAAGGCCTAATCGGCAGCACAATTGCTGCACAAACGATGCAAGAACCAGGGAAGCAAAAAGCTACGCCGCATCATGGAACTCCCAGGTGGTCTCTATAACGAGCAATATACCTGTTTCGCATACCATTCCGCAGCCTGCCCCTGAAAGGGACATGTTAAATAGTCCCGCCTTTCGCTTTTCGCACTATTTGTATCATTCTGCTTTGATCGTAGCCTTTTTAAATAAATAATGCGTAGCTTTCATCTATTATTGCATTAATCTCTTTCATATATGTTCATTAATGACATGTTGCACCCGTACACTCTGGTACGGCTAATGCGCCAGGGGCTTAAGTACCCCTCATATGGTGTGAGAAGTCCGAACACTTTCACAAGTGCGGCACCCCGAACTTATAGCATTATATGCATCGGCTCCGAATCATGTCTTGGGTCAATACTTAGGTTTGCCTGGCTCCTATGTTTTGGTGCCTTACGTTCCGTTATATCGGCTAAGGTAGCACTAGGAGAACTACTGCGATTGTGCCCCAGTTGAGCTGGGCTGAGCACCTCAGTAGAGAAAGCTAAAACTGACTGTCATGATAAAGCAAGAGACTGGTCGCTGTTCAAGAGGTTTTTCGAGTCCCTAAAGACTTATGCCGCTTAGAGCGAGGAGTTGGCCTTGTCCGGCCTAGGCGTGGATAGCGCCCCGAACTCGGTCTTCTGAATACTAGGGGCTTCGCTGAAATTTAAAATTATAGGATTCTATGGCTAAGTGAGAGTGTTCAAGCATTATAGTCCGATTGCCTTGTTCGCTGTGCTGAGCGCCTCCCTCGAAGGACCCAAAAATGGGAACAAGAGCGCTCAGGTTATCCCGAACACCCCAGCACTAGTGGCATGGGGGCAGAAGCTGACGACTCGCCATCTCTCAAATTTGATAAACGGCCGCATAGAAGGTAATATTTTAAATCCAAAAAGCATTGCTTAGAGCCTATGAACAAGTTTTTAGCGCACAGGACAAAACGAGCGAGTTTACTCAAAAATTACATCCCTGGAACATTCATCCGCCATAAGGCGGGCACCCTTCAGAACGCCCTCATAATACATCTCGGGCTTGCGATGCTCCTTCCCCGGCGGTGGCCCGTCCTTCACAAGCTTCTCAGCATCCAACCTGCCCCAGTGCACCTTAGCACGGGCAAGGGCCCTATGGGCATCCTCGATGCAGACGGAGCGCTTGATGACTTCGAGCCTTGGACAGGCCTCCACCAGCCGCCGCACCAGCCTGAAGTAGCTCCCAGGCAGAGCCTCTCCAGGCCATAGCCGAACTATGAGGCCCTTCATGGCCTGTTCGGCCACCTTGTGGAGCTCGACCAGTTGCTTCAGTTGGTCGCTCAGGGGCACTGGGTGTCCGGCCTCAGCATACTGAGACCAGAACACTTTCTCCATCGAGCTGCCCTCCTCGGTTCGGTAGAATGCGGCGGCATCGGACACGCTGCGCGGCAAATCTGCGAATGCTCCTGGAGAGCTCCGGATTCGGGTAAGTAACAAGTAATTGACTTTCACATGCTTGCTTTGCAGAAAGAAAGCCTTACCTGCTGCTATCTTCTTCATCGCGTCCACCTCCTGAATGGCCTTCTGGGCTTCGGCCTTGGCAGACTGGGCATTTTCAATGGCCGTCGCAAGCTCGGACGCTCGCGTCTTCGAGTCAAGCTCCAAACTCTCATGTTTTTTCATGAGAGCCTGGAGCCCTTGCCGCACCTCGCCAACCTGCGCCTCATACTTCTCCCGCTCGGTGCGCTCTGTGGCCGCCTTCTTCTCGGCCTCGGACATTGCTTGCTTAAGGGTCGCCACCTCAGTCATGGCCCCTACAATAGCCACGTTAAATCCTGTCATTTTTTGCAATTGAACATTTTCTATACTTTTCAATAAGGTATTTCTTACCTTCCTTCTCCTCGAACTACCGCTTGGCAAGGCCGAGCTCTTGCTCGGACCGCCCGAGGTCCTGCTTCAGCGTGTCCACCTCCGCAGTCAGTGCGGCGGACGTTAGCAGCAAAGCCTGCATACGCATATCGACTCATTTTTTGTTAGACTCCTGCGAATTTTATTAGATCCTCTATTCGGCTTTTCTTTTCGAACGCCAAACAGAGCATCAGGGGCTACTGTCTATGCGGTAATATTCTTCCATATTTGTTACTTACCTCAAAGCCTGTCAGAAGGCTGGCACAAGCTTCAGTCAGTCCGCTCTTGGCGGACTGAACCTTCTGGATCACCGCACTCATAATAGTATGGTGCTCCTCATCGATGGAGGCGCCCTTAAGCACCTCCAGCAGATTGTCCGGCGCCTCTGGTTGGACGGGGGCCGCTGGCTCAGTAGGCTTGCTCCTCTTAGAAGGAGGTCGCCCGCCGCAGTCCGGAATCGTTGAGGATTCCGGCGCGGTGTCCGGCTCAAAGCCAGACTTGGAGCCCTGGGGGGGTCTTGTCCCCTTTACTCCTGGAGTCCGGGAAGTCGCCTTGCGGCACCTCCAGGACCACCTCCTCCTGACTTGGAACCTGTTGGGACAACACTTCAGCGTCGTCCTTAGGGCGGGGGGAGGTAGCCGTCGGAAGTGAATTCACATCCGACGAATTCAGGGAGCCGCTCGACGACTCGTCGAGCCCGGCCTTGGGCGGACTTCATAATCGTATTCGACATAAGGAAAGGCTGTGCCATAAAGGAATGCTATGAATTACTCTGGTATCCGAATACTTACGATTTCGCCGGGCGCTTGGCCCTGTGCGGCCACTCCTCTTCGCCATCGCCGGCGTCGATGGAGTAGTCCGGAGGAGGGGTCTTCCTCTTCTTGGACCCTTTGGCCTCCCCGGTCGGGGCGGCCTTCCTTTTCTTTCCTCCCCCCGCTGGAGGGGGAGAGGTCTCTTCTTCCTTCTCGTCGTCTTCACGGGAGGAGCGTGTCTCGGATTCGTCGGATGATGAATCTGACACCTCCAGGCGCTGGGCACTCTTTCGAGTCCCCGTGGCCTTCTTCTTGGCGTTCTTCTCCGGCACCACATAGGGTGCCGGAACCAGCAGCTTTGCCAAGTGAGCATTGGCTGGGTCTTCAGGCAAAGGAGCCGGACAGTCGATCTGTCCGGACTTCACCTGCCAATCATGTCAAAGGTAAGGGAGCGTCAAACTATGAAAAACTAATACCCTGTAAAAGGTAAAGATAGCCTACCGCACTAGCGTGACGCTGCGTGCTAAATCCACGATCCTCGGAAGCGGATGCGGGAGCCTCGGCACCCTTGAATAGAACCTTCCAGGCATCTTCGTATGTCGTGTCGAAGAGCCTGCTCAAAGTTCGGTGCTGCGCCGGGTCGAACTCCCACAGGTTGAAGGCCCGTTGTTGACACGGGAGGATTCGGCAGATGAGCATAACCTGGACTACATTGACAAGCTTGAGCTGCTTCTTCACCAGGGTTTGGATGCATGTTTGCAGTCCAGTCACCTCTCCTTTGTAGCCCCACGACAGGCCCGTCTCTTTCCAGGACATGAGCCGCGTGGGGGGTCCGGACCAGAACTCGGGGGCTGCGACCCATTCAGGATCGCGTGGCTCGGTGATGTAAAACCACCCCGATTGCCACCCCTTTAGGGTCTCCACAAAGGAGCCCTCGAGCCATAGGACGTTGGGCATCTTGCCCGCCATGGCACCTCCGCACTCCGCCTGGTTGCCGCGCACCACCTTCGGCTTGACATTGGAAGTCTTGAGCCATAGGCCGAAATGGGGGCGGATGCAGAGGAAGGCCTCGCACATGATGATAAACGCTAAGATGTTGAGGATGAAGTTTGGGGCCAGATCATGGAAATCTAGGACATAGTAGAACATGAGCCCCCAGACAAATGGGTGGAGAGGAAAGCCCAGTCTGCGGAGGAAATGGGGGAGGAACACCACCCTCTCATGGGGCCTGGGGGTGGGGATGAGCTTCCCCTCTTCAGGAAGCCGATGCGCGATGTCGTCAAACAAGTATCCGGCCTTCCTCAGCTTTTTTATGTGTCCCTCCTTGACGGAGGATACCATCCACTTGCCTCCCGCTCCGGACATGGCTGGAGAAGGTTGAGGTGGGAAGTGCGGAGTTGGAGCTGGAGCTCAAGTGCGCGGAAGATGGATAGGCAAAGGAGGAAGAAGGCGTAGGTGAAAAGGTGGATCCTTATCCCCTTATATGGGCGGATGCGGCTATGCGTCCCCACCAGCCTAATAAAACTCGCTTATCTCCCAAGCGCCGTAATCAATGGCGTGGTTGGGTTACCCACGCCCGTATTGATGAGAATCCCGAAATAAGGGGACCCGATCTCTGCTTCGACAAGATGTGTCAAGGCAACCGCCTCGCTGAACGCGCTGAGGTGGGACAGTGAAATCGATTCGAATAAAGGCTTGGCCGTGGTGTGATGTCATGCTACGGAATACGTCAGCAGATTAGATTTGTGTAAATATTATTCTCTCTATGGCAATATGTGGAAACTTATTTTGCAAAGCCGGACACTATCCTTATGTTTGAAATCTTCTACAAAGTACTTGGAGGAGGAACCCGCCTTGCAATGCCGAAGACAACTTGCGCGCCGGACTCGTCGTCATTGAAGCCTGGTTCAGGGGCTACTGAGGGAGTACTGGATTAGGGGGTGTCCGGATAGCCGGACTATACCTTCGATCGGACTCCTGGACTATCAAGATACAAGATTGAAGACTTCGTCCCGTGTCCGGAAGGGACTTTCCTTGGCGTGGAAGGAAAGCTTGGCGATACGGATATGTAGATCTCCTACCATTGTAACCGACTCTGTGTAACCCTAACCCCCTCCGGTGTCTATATAAACCGGAGGGTTTAGTCCGTAGGACCAACAACAACAATCATACCATAGGCTAGCTTCTAGGGTTTAGCCTCCTTGATCTCGTGGTAGATCTACTCTTGTACTACCCATATCATCAATATTAATCAAGCAAGAGTAGGGTTTTACCTCCATCGAGAGGGCCCGAACCTGGGTAAGAACATCGTGTCCCTTGTCTCCTGTTACCATCCGCCTAGACGCACAGTTTGGGACCCCCTACCCGAGATCCGCCGGTTTTGACACCGACAGGGAGAAAATTCAGAGACCTGCTGGGTCCACCTGAGGAGGGGAATATGTTGGGAGGAAGGAGATTCAAAGCACGGCAGCCGAGTGAACTAGTTTTTTTACGGAAAAGTGAACTAGTTTACATACATAAGAAAATAGCCACTAAAAAAGCAATCAGGTTAATGGGTTCTTAAAAGAAATATTTCGGACAAAACAGATAATTACGACACATAGGCTAATGCATGAAACACTCAGATGATAAAGGTGCTTATAAACAGATAAAGTACAACATCTAGACCTTCCTGGCACGCTTGATCATGACGCTGCGGCTGCCCATGTACTCGTCGGTTACGGGAAGCAGACACACCCTCATGTCCAAGATCTGCCTGTACATGTCATAGCATGCGTATGCGTCCTTGGCCGCGTAGGTTATGTAGGCTAGATTTAGAGGTACCTTCCACGTGTTCAGGTCGTCTTCTTTCATGTTGGCGTATCAGAGGTCGATGATGGTCTCAGCGAGGTCAACCACGGAGTCCTTCTCCTGCCCGTTGCTAATGATCTTGTATTGCTTCTGGATGTCGACAAGCTTGTTGCACCATATGGCCGAATCGTCGCGTTCTTCCTTCTCTCCACCGTAGCGAAGGTGCAGTCGGCGCTGCCGATGAAACGGGCGAATGCTCCAGAACCTGGTGCAGCCATAGGACTGAGGCGAGGCAGAGCTTCACCGAGTCCGTATCGTTGGTGTACATCATATTCAACTTGGTGCAGCCATAGGACTGAACGGCGAACTCAAAGGGGAACTCCTTCTTGAAGTCCATATCCAGCAGGCTCACCACTCTGATCGCCATTGGAGTCTCTTCGAGTGAACGAGTGTGTAGGCGACGGCAGCAGTTCGTTTTTCAGCTCTTGGGGAACTGGATTCAACAGTAAGCTGAGTGTGTACAGGCGACAACAGTTACTACCCCTCCCTCGTCCGCTGCACGCCCGGTAGAAGATGCACCCTCGGCCACACGTCGGTTCACGAGCGGATCTGTATTGGTACTGTAATAACAGGAGTTAGTTGTCACTTTACTTAAATTTAATTAGCTTTAATAGAAATTTATACTTAAAACAAGCAATGCATTTGCTCGTTCTATCAGTGCCACAGGATCAACATGCACAACAATTAGAATTATTATTCTCAGGACGCACACGATCAGCACATTTGTCGCACTTTCACAAAGATAATACTACCAAGTTTGAACTGTTTGTTATGGTTGTTGTCCTCTACATCGTCATGCCGTGTTTCCCAGCTTGCAAGATTCAGAACCAACAAATAAGATCCAAATAATAAGTACAACAAAGATGCCTACACATCTCATTGATTCCCAGCTTGCAAGATTCAGAACCAATAAATAAGATTCAAATAATAAGTACAACAAAGATGCCTACACATCTCACTGATTCCCAGCTTGCAAGATTCAGAACCAACCCATTAGAGCCTTTTGATAAAGTGAATATCGGGATTAAATCCATCTTCGCTAGCCATGTCATACAATCGAAGAACTTGGCGAATGCTTTGACCGTCACAACATCTGTAGTTGAGTATTCCTGTTTGCATAGCACAAACCAGGAGAGCATGATTTCACTTTAATAGTGGCCTCCTTTACTCAACCTGCAGCTCCACTCGGATGAAGCCTGCCTTGAGTTCCATGATTCAATTCATGCGCCTTTTTCTGCAGTTCACCTGAAATGAAGAAAAGATTGCATCATTCAGCTAGCAAGAAGTACTTGCTCTCGTGAGCTGGCAGGTTCTTCTTTAGTAGTTGCACTAAAATTGAGGAACATTAAGGTTGGCTGTCCGGCTCATGTAAGGTGCAACTATAATTTTGTTATCCTTTTGTGCAGTTCCACTAAAATAAAGTGCCATTGTGGTGACAGTGACGGCTCATCTTGCAAAGGCTAATAAAATGTTGCACGAGATTACCAGCAGAACTTGACGGAGATTTGGGAAACTCCAATCACCATTTTGTGCAGTTCCACAAAAATTGAGAGATGTTGCCCACGTGACATTTTAGTTGAACTGCACAAGACACTCATTCCAAAAAAAGTGTTTTGTGCAATTCACCAAAAGGTCACAATAGCAACAAGGTGAAATGGATATCCCTATCTGCACAAAAATATAGAAAGTAAATAGTTGCTGGTCAATAAGAATATGCGAAACATATACAAAACGAAAAGAAGCATCTTAATTATGTTCATGGCAATCACACAAGGACAGTAGAAATTTTAAAACGTCAGCATTGCTTCATGTTACCAGAAACATTACGATCAACAATGAGATTCCTCAAATATGGGATTACTTTAATGGTGGCATTGCTTGTTTACCAGACACAGTAAATCAACAATAGCTAAAGAGTTGGTTTAAGGGCATGGGACCGTGGGGACATCAGGACACTCAGCAACGTAAAGGAGCAACTTACTTATCATACTGGGGAAAACAGCAGAAGTGCCATTTGTAACACAGTTTAATTTCATCTTATCACTGGAGGCATTAGATTAACAATAACACTGGTTAGACATGTCCCTAAGGTAACAGTCTGATCGCTTCATTTTACATGCGCCCTTACATTAACAACAGCAAAAGATTGGTATAAGGACATGCGACAGTGGACACATCAGCACAATGTACCTACAAGGAGGCATAAAGTGGTGATGCCAAGTTTGTTCATGCTATGTGAGGGTAGCAAACCTAACCCAGGAGACCTTGTACTATGTGAGGGCAGCAAATCTAATCCTGGAGACCTTTTACTATGTGAGGGCAGCAAATCTAATCCTGGAGACCTTTTGCTATGTGAGGGCAGCAAATCTAATCCTGGAGACCTTTTCCTATGTGAGGGCAGCAAATCTAATCCTGAGACCTTTTACTATGTGAGGGCAGCAAATCTAATCCTGAGACCTTTTACTATGTGAGGGCAGCAAATCTAATCCTGGAGACCTTTTACTATGTGATGGCAGCAAATCTAATCCTGGACATACTCTGTTGGCTTGTCCACTAGCCGCCACTTTCTATCCTTTTTTCAACCAATAATAGATATGTTCCTTATCCAGTTTGTACTGCGTTTTCCCATTATTTCCCTTTTCAACCAAGAGACCGGTTGGGTATCCGGTCTCTACTACTTTCACTATATTATTTCCTCTTTGAATCAAGTCCTAGATTCATGCTACAACTTTCCGCCCTTTCTTCGTTGTTTGAACAAAGCCCTGGTTTCGAATGCATGAAGTAGCTTTACCTCTAATAATACTAAAAATTTAGGTGGCTTTGGAAGAGCTGATGGGAGTAGAAAAAGATGCACATGCAGACACGTGGGGAGCTGGGGCAGTAGAGCAAGGCCGCTTTCGAAGAACTTATACCTGAGGGTCGCCGTGATGTCGGCGGCGGCAGGTCGGATCTGCGGACAATACGGCAGGGAGGAAGAAGGGTCGGAGGACTTCCCGAGCCGGCGCTGTGTCGGAGAGAATGACACGGGCAGAGGATCGGGCCCCTTCGGCAGTTGTGGGTTTCCTCCCTCGGCGGCGATGACCGCGTGAATGATGCACCTTTTAGTCCTCTACACACACCGGCCGAAGGGATCCGGCCAGATCTGTGACCAGCGGTGAGCAGAGAGAAAATGTCGCTACCGCTGTCTTGTTTATATCTAGAGAGGATGAGAGAATGAATAGAGCAACCCTAGTAAAGCAAGCGCTCAGGCCCCTGCGTCCATGTATAGTGGAGTGATTATCTTTTTTCTCTCCACAACAAGCGTTTCAATTTGTGTACATGGCATTAAAGAAAAGAAACTCTCTATTTAAGGTGACTACTGTACGACTCCTACTTACTACTAGTAGTACTACAGTATTGTTCACTTGTGCTCCCCGCCCCTCCATTCATTGAACAACCCCACGGGTGAATAAACATACAGTAAGTACTACGTTTATATAGAACGAACAAGCTCGAACTATTTTTGCGTAGTTAAAAGTTGAGGGCGGGGCTTTTCCCGGGCAGTACGCGCGGCAGTTTTCGGGTAGGCGGTTTGATAGAGAGGCGAGGAGGGTGAGCGAGTGGGGCTGTGCGATTTGATGGCGCGTTACTGCTGGAAAGACTTGTGATATGACCACTCACTATAGTCATGAATTACTGGCACTCCGACCGGGGTGATGCCCCACTTCCGTTCCGCGCTCTAATCTGGTGCATGACACGTCCACCTGGATGCTGGCTCTCCCACATGTCGGAGTAGTAAGGAGCAAAGAATGATGCGGTATATACTAGTACTATACTACTCCCTCCGTTCCTAAATATAATTCTTTGGAGAGATTTCACTATGGACCACATACGGAGAAAAATGAGTGAATCTACACATAAAATGCATCTATATACATCAGTATGTGGTCCACAGTGAAATATCTATGAAGACTTATATTTAGGAACGGAGGGAGTACTACTCAGGTCAGAGGAGTGCGAACCATGGCAACCCAGTGAACCAGGAGTGCGAACCACGGTAGCCCAGTGAACCAGCAGTAGAAAACAATGTGGTGATATGGCCATAAAAAACAATGTGCTACGGTCCACACTGTAGCATGTACAGTAACACTCCTCTTTGTTTGGATCCCTGAGTTAGAGCTAGTTTGGGTTGAAATAGCCTCAAATTATCGAAACAAGAGGGGTTAGTTTGAGCTAGTTTGCTCTAACCCAGCTAAAAAAACTAGCCCGCTGGAGAGGTTCTAATTGGGTTAGTTATCCTCGGGCCCACTAAAAGAGAACTAAAAAAATCTCCCCTGCCCGCACCAGATCGCTCCCCCCCTCTCGCACGACTCCTCCCTGTTCCCCATAGGGCCGCTCGCCCTATCTCTCCTCCAGTCGCCCTCTCCTTCCGGCCTCCGCCGCCCTACTCCGGCCGCCCACTCCCTCCGGCCTTCGAAGGTCGCCCCGCTCCCCCTTCACCAGTCGTTTTTCTCCCCCTGTCGTGCGCGGCGGCGGCGCATCTACCAGGGAGGTCGCGAGAGGGGTGAGTTTGTTCGTTCCTTCTCTGTCTCACGGCCATATCATTGATCTTGCTTGCTCTAGCGCTAATTCTGATTTGGAAAAGTAGATCCTGATCAAACTTGGTATAGATTTGTGGTGCACGCATGGAATTTTTTGATGCTGCTTGAGGAGGTAATAAATCTTTCTAGAGGCCCAAAGATTCAGGTCACCTTTCTAGGTATTTCAATTTCAGGCTTGCATTATTTCTAGAAGCCCAAAGATTCAGTTCACCTTTCTAGGTATTTCAATTTCAGGCTTGCATTATTTCTAGAGGCCCAAAGATTCAATTCACCTTTCTAGGTATTTCAGTTTCAGTCTTGCATTATTTCTAGAGGCCCAAACATTCAGTTCACCTTTCTAGGTATTTCAGTTTCAGGCTTGCATTATTTCTAGAGGCCCAAAGATTCGGTTCACCTTTCTAGGTATTTCAGTTTCAGGCTTGCATTATTTCTAGAGGCCCAAAGATTCAGTTCACCTTTCTAGGTATTTTAGTTACATGCTTGCATTATTTCTAGAGGCCCAAAGATTAAGTTCCCAGTCGGCGGCAAGCGGTCCTGCTACCCATGCCGGTGTCGGCCTCAACTCGCAAGGGCCGGCGTCGGAGGGGTTCCTGGGGCTTGGGCTCTATAGAGCCTTAATTCCTCCAGAGCGACGATGGCGAGATCCTCCCTCGGTGCGTGAGGGGCTCCGGGCTCCCTCCCTATCATGAATGACTTCTGTGATGAGTTATCTCATTCTTTGTTTCATGAAGTGTTTTTTTAATTTGTGAAGCTTGATTGACGACTTGTATGTTTAAGTGGGATATCTCATTTGTATGGACAAAGTAAAAATTATCATGTTTTGCATGCTTGATTTGTATAGATGGTTCATTTATGTCAATTGTGAGCGGGAGGAGGCCACAGAAGAGCCGGCCACACCAAAAAATCCGGCAGGAAATAGGGTCCAAAGTAGTCAAATGATTGAGATAGAGCATTTATTGTCAATCTAACCCTGCCATCCATACACCTCTTTGGTTTAGAGTTAGTTCAGGGTTAGAATATAACTCTAACCTCTAACTGAGTTAGAGTTCTCCTCGTCTCGGTTCATCGCCATCATACTTTCCCCATTCCTGTGTTTTCAGTATCCTGCGAATCAAAGAGGCCCTTTTTTGCAGGAAAAATCAAAGAGGCCCTTAGACTGGTTTCGGTTCGGTCATTTTTTATAAACATGTTATGTCCAAAATTTAATGAACGTGCTCCGGTTTCCACGAAAATAATCCGGTTTCATGTAGTAATTCATTCATTCATTTATTTATTCTTCTGCGGGGGGTTTGCATGTAATTCATGAGGTCTGAAATGTAAGGTACCCCGGCATATGCTCCGAGTCGTGCATGCACTATGACCCAGATGCTCTATGTCCCACATGTCAGCGAATGGGAGCACGTGGAAATAGCCTAGGAGTGCATATAGGAGGATAAATGCATGAAATAATATGTACTGTGAAGCGTAGCCGCGGTTCGAAAAGGAGACCTAAAGTGATGACAGTTATAGGTCGCACGCACCCAACTAGTGGTACTAGACATACGATTAATTTTTCCCTCAAAAAAAAGAGGCACGAGTGCTCAGTACTCCTATTCTATAAACACGAGTCCCATCTGACAACAGCGTCCGTGCTACAGCTAGCTCTCCTCCCGTCCATCACCTCCATAGGTGCTTGTGGCTTCTGGTCACTTGGTCTTGGATTGGAGTGAGCAGTGTTGCACAAAGACTTGGGAGTAGATGGATTGGAGTGGTGGGGCGCCTTTATTATATGAGAGTCCAAACTCTGTTGCATTCACATCATGCTGGCTCTATTCTGGTTATCCAATTAATTCCCTCTGCATGTAATTGAGGATGCATCATTGACCGTTCAACGTCTCGGGAACCGCTACCCTCTCCCTCCTTGGCATTCAAGCACCTATGGACCCGTCGATGACGAGGTGCCTATGGTGACTTTGAAAATTTCAAGATGATAGTGATGTGCGTGTGTGCGTTCATAGGGTGAGTGTATGCGCGTGTATATGAGCGCTTGCGTCTGTACTGTGTAAAAAACGTAAATGTGTGTCAAAAAGAGACTAGTCAGTATACTCAATATTGTGCACCTCGGAGAGGAAAACGATAGAACTAGTACGTATTTATTTACGGTGCAGATTCACTCATTTTTCTCCATATGTACTCCGTCTCGGTGTAGTCTAGTCCTTGTTGAAATCTCTAGAAGGGCAAATACTCCTTTCTGGTTTACAGGGCTATACTAGCAAGTAGTTGTATGTACTAGTACAATAGTGGGCTCACATAGCAATTTTGTCTCATGCAAGAGCCTGGCTATATGCGTGCTCCAATGTTCGCAAGTGCAACGTTCGGTTTGCGCTTGGCTCTTCGCCTCTTCGAGAAGACGAACAATGATGTTACTACTACTGCTTCTATAGTGTCGAATCCACTACTGCATGTCCGTCCACCGCGAGCGGGATGGATAGCTTGTTGTAGAAGTACTACTAAGCAAAAGCCTGTCCTCGTTTGTGAGCAACCGCACGCATGGGTGAGGGAGAAGGCATGTAGTAAAATCAAGCTTCTCCTCGTTGTACGAGTTGAGGCGACACATCATAGCACTGGCCCCACATGCTTGCCTCTAAACTTGGCTGAAAGACCCGCAGTGCACAATATATTTGCTGCAACCTCTAACATTTACACACCACAAATTAAAATATATGTGGTCGTATGCATCGTTCTGATGCAGAGGCCGGGGAGTCCCCCCTTTTCGAAAAAAACAAATTAAAATATATATTCCTGTCTTGACCAGATGAGCGTGCAAACTACAATCACCAGGGTGTCAGGTAGGGCCAGAAGACTATTTTAATTTTTTTTAAAAAAACTTCGAGACGGCCACATAGCATGGAGCCAACCCCAACGATTTTAAGCTTACAGGCACGGTACATGCTATCCTAGAATACTCTACACATGAAACTGCCACACGAGCGTCCAGGCTGCGCTTGGCTCTTCGCTTCTTCGGGAAGTCGAACAATGATGGAGTACTAGTACTGCACTGGAGGAGTACTACTGTAGTACGCTTCTGGCCATCTGACACTGATTGAACTATTGCATGTCCACCGCGTGCGGGAGGGAGAGCGTGTTCTCCTTGTCTTGCCAGCCACCACGCTCATGGGCGAGGGAGGGACGCTCCTGCCTTTGCGTGTATGACAGGTGGGCCCGACAGGTGTGTGGCCAACCTGTCATACAACCAAAGGCAGGTGCAGTTAAGTCCGCGAGGGAGAGGATAATCAAACTTCTCATTGATGTACGAGTTGACGCGACACATCAAAGCACTCACTCGATATATTTCAATAATTTGCGTTTACCGATGCATTAATTACAATGCATGCATGCATGCCGTGACTCTCCTTTTGATACTTGCATGTGTTGATTTAATGCACCTTGAAGTAGTATAAAATATGTGACGGTAATGCTTTGTAATACCCCGGCCCAAGTCGAGAGATGGTTGTGCATGAGGAGGGCGAGATCATGCAGACCGAACAGGACCCGACGATGGAGCTCTCTAAGGTCTCGATGGACCTCACCGTGCTCCACTGCCCCTTGTGCCTCCGCCCCTTGACACCTCCAGTGTATGAGGTTCGAATACACCTCGTCCATTCGGCTGATTGAGCAAGGTGCAGGTTTCTTGATTGATGTGCTGTTCGATTGATTTCTGCAGTGCAAGGGAGGGCACCTGGCCTGCGCGGACTGCCATGTCGAGCGCCCCGGGAACCAGCAGCAGTGCCAGAAGTGTGAGCGCGGCGGTGGCTTCGAAGTGCGGAACACGGCGGTGGACTCTGTCCTTTCGTAGGTGAGGGTGGAGTGCCCGCACGAAGGCTGTGGGCTCTACGTCACTTACCACAAGCTCGCCGATCACCAGAGTGTGTGTCCGCTCGCGCCCTGCAAATGCCCCGTGCCCGTCTGTGGCTACGAAGGCCCGCCGCCGGGGCTCTACCACCACATCAGCACCGCGCATCCCATGCCCATGCACAGGATCCAGTACGGCAAAGTGCTCCAGCTGCAAGTGCCACTATCGGAGCCACGACTCTTGCTGTTCATGGAGGAGGACCGTCGCGCGTTTTTCTTGGTCGGCGGCATGCTCGACATCGGCGCGCCTATTTCCGTGTCGGTCGTCTGCATCAGAGCGGGGGCGTCCCCACTGCCGCACTACGTGGCCAAGCTGTGGGCGAACGGCCCGTCGGGGGAGCCCGAAGGCACGACCGACGCCGTCGAGGTGGAAATGGAGGTGACTAGCAGCAAGGATCCCGGCGACGTCGACGTGCAGGAGCTGACCTTCTTGACAGTTCTGCCCAAGCTGCTGGCCGGGGCTAAGCTTGTGTCCCTCCACATTTAGATTGACAAGCTCACGTCCTAAATGTTTCTACTGTGCCTTCTGTTTATCTTAGTAGTATGCTAATATAGGGATTACCTTGCTCTACTTTAGCTTAAGAAATGGTGGGTTTTGGTGGCGATGCAGCAATTACTTCGACATCAGATCAGTAATTTCCAACAGTCGAACGGATATTTTGTGTCCGTTGGATATAAAGTTCCTTTGGGTAAGAAGTACTACTTGTCATCAAAATGGATAAAAGGAGATGTATGTAGACGTATTTTAGTTCTAGATACATCCCTTTTATCCATTTTGATGATAAGCACTCCCTCCGTCCCACAATACATGCCTTCCATTTGTCAAAATATAGATGTATCTAGACATGTTTTAGTATATAGGTAACCCATGATAGAGCAAATCGGATGGTTGAGAACACTACAATTCGTAGCTACAGATGCGTGTGTGACTCCCAGATGCAGAGGCCGGGGGTCATCATCCTCCTTTTCGAGAAAAAACAGACTTAGGTTATTGCACGTACACAGCAGTACTCCCTCCTTTCCGGTTTATAGGGCTTAATTCAAAAATCTCACCAACCAAGATGGTGAGTGGTGGAATATTTTTTGTAGTTTGCAAAAGCACCTAATTAATGCTCTTGTTTTTCTCAAAAAATTATGTTTATCAATGCATTAATTGCAATGCATGCATGCATAAAGTACATGCATTGGTCAATTTTCTCTTAATACTTGCATGCAATGATTTAATGCACCTTGGAATCTGAACATGTGTTGGGGAACAACCAAATTGAGCCTTATAAAATGGAAAAACTAAAATTTTGAGATAAGCCCTATAAAACCGGAAAGGAGGGAGTAGAAAAAGAAGTACTCCATCCAGGAATAGTGCCGCACTTCGAAACTAGAACCGTCAATAAATTTTGAGCTTGCGTCTCATCACATTCCAAATTACTCCACACTATATTGAATTGCAAACCTGTTCACAGCGATCACAACCTAAACGGTTTCCCACTTAGGAGCGTATTAGTACCACGCTGTATTGAATTGCAAACCTGTTCACACCGATCACAACCTAAACGGTTTCCCACTTAGGAGCGTATTAGTACTCGGTTATAAATACTAGTATGCCAAGATGACTGCACATTCCTCCTCAACTCCTCATCCACAAAACACAAACAAGTCAATCAGCATCCTTCCCTTGCATCTGCCATGGCCAACGTGAGTTCTGGGTCGAGAGATTGCCACCAGGGAGAGGCGAGCATGGAAGCGGAAGCATGAGAGATGTCCCGCCTTGCTACGAGAGCAGCCGACATGTCCCGCCGCGCGGAAGTAGCAGCACAGAGGTCCCGTCGTGCCGTCGATGCAGCAGACTGGTCCGACCGCGCCGCGGAAGCAGCAGAGATGTCCCGCCGCGCCACGAATGCAACAGAGATGTCCCACCGCGCCGCGTCGGCCTAGGAAAATTTCTCGCGGGCAGGCGACGACTGTTACAGGCGCATGCATGTGATCGTCCATAGCCAGATGGATCAGATCTCTGGCTGGGCGAGGTTGCAGGATGGCATGAAAGACTCGTTTGAACAGGCTATCGGCGTACTAAGGGAGGGCAATGAGGGGCTCCGGGCCGAGCGCGACCTACTGAGGGAGAAGATCGTCCGAAGTGCAGACCGGGAGGAGGAGACCAGTGCCTTGTTGAAGAGGACCGGCGTCATCGTCAAGAAACTTATGGATGAGAATGACATGCTCCGCAACGAGCGCCAAAGGCTGGTGGAGGAATCCGTGGATGTTCTCAAGCAGCGTCTTGAGGATACGAAAGAGCTCATCGCCGCTCGCCGCGGAGACTAGTTCCCGCGGCCTGCAGCAACGCATCAAGAAAGTAGAGATCATTGAGCCTGATCCTTGTCTTCCTTCTTCTTTTGCCCTTGTGTATTTCGGGCGTAGCCGCATGTGGCTTTTTTAATTATCTTTCTAATTATGTAAGACAATTAATCGTCCTTATCTTTCTATGGAAGATCAATGTTGCGAGGCTGGAATGAAGAAAACTCTTGCTGTGGCGACCCTGACGTTGATGTTCTTCTAGTTGCTGCTGGGCTTCCTTCAGTTTCCTGGTTTCTTTTGATGTAATAGTCGGTTTAGGATGTGGATTGTGTTGTCGGTTGTGAAATTTTGGGTTCTAGCGCGGATGTTTGGCCTTTGTTGGCCTCTTGGGATGTTGCGATTTCAATCTGGTAGCTTTTAGTCCTTCGTGTTAGGCTGGAGTTGTGCTAAACTTCTTGTGAATTGTGGTGGTTTTCAGTAATGAAAATCAGAAGGGGCAACCCTTCTTCGATCAAAAAAAATAATTTAATTATCCTTATATATTCATCAGTCTTGCTATAAGTCGCAGTAGATGCTATATAGGTCCATCGGATCTTACATCAAGATCCATGCTTTCAGATTTTCTTTTTTCTCTCTTAAATCTCAGTCGAGTGAGACAAAGCCATGCCATTAAACAGAGGCTCGGGCACCATTAATGGAGACCTTGGGAGAGAGGTGGACGGCAGATGGAGGTCAAAGGGCTCTCCTCCCGATAAGCACGCGCAGGGGTCTGATCGCACGCCTCTCATACTCAAATAGCTACCCTGCACGGCGCCTCCTAGCTAATAAAAAATGGGGACGCGTGGCGGCACGTAAATGGTACTAGTAAGTAGAACGCCCACGGTTTCAATAATACTTGTGTTTCCGATTGTAACGTGACAGCACTTGTTCCAAAATGACTTTGTTGATTGTTTATATGTGCGCCTTCGCAAATCGGACTGCAAATTTACCACAGCATGTTGGTGCCATGTCATGGCACCAAGCCAAGTTTCATTATTTTCATGCGTGTTTTGGATTTACAGGAATTAAAAAACTAAGTTTCTCAATGTTTCCAACCCAGTCACGACGCCCAGAATTTTGAATTTCATTCCCATTTCTTGCATGGAACCTAGAAATTTACCCGAGGACACACATGTGATTTTTCAACCAACTTTGGTGCACTGGAACATGTGCTTGTATTTCAAATTTGAATTATGCACACAAAGGTGACACGTTCCCTCCCAGAACCACGAGCCTTCTTGAGAGAAGCTCCGATTTGCAAGAAGCTTATACCGAAATTTGTTCCTATTCGGCCAATTTCTTTTACCACGGCATGGTACTACCATGACATGACACCATGTCAAGTTTCATGATTTTAAAACCAAGTTTCTCAATGTTCTCGACCGAGCCACGATGCCCAGATGTTTGAATTTTATTCTCATTTTTTGCATGGGACCTACTCTCGGGAGTAGAAATTCACCCGAGGACACAAATGTGATTTTTCAACCAACTTTGGTGCACGGGAGCATGTGCTTATAGTTCAAATTTGAATTATGCACATTAAATGACCAAAAACTCAATTAATGTGTAAATAAGGCCAAACGAACCCGAAATAATTCCAAAATTTAACAAGGCACTCATGTAGTTCTATGTTGCCTTTGTAAATAAACTCATGGGGGACAACGTATATCGTTTCGCACTCAAAGGTGGCACGTTCCCTCTCAGAACCACAATCCTTCTTGAGAGAAGCTTCGATTTGCAAGAAGCTTATACCAAAATATGTTCCTATTCGGCCAATATTTTTACCACAACATGGTAGTACCATGACATGGCATCCATGCAAAGTTTCATGACTTTCAGGCGTGTTTTGGATTTACAAGAATTTTAAAACCAAGTTTCTCAATCTTCTTGGCCGAGCCACGATGCCCAGATGTTTTAATTTTATTCTCATTTCTTGCATGGGACCTAGAAATTCACCTGAGGACACAAATGTGATTTTTCAACCAACTTTGGTGCACGAGAGCATGTGCTTGTAGTTCAAATTTGACTTATGCACATTAAATGACCAGAAACTCAATTAATGTATAAAAAATGACAAACGAACCCGGAATAATTCCAAAATTTAACACGGCACTAATATAGTTCTATGTTGCCTTTGTTAAGAAACTCAAGGGGGGGGCAGCGTATATCGTTTCACACTCAAAGGTGGCACGTTCCCTCTTAGAACCACGAGCTTCCAAATCAGCCCAATTTTTTACCACAACATGTTAGTGCCATGACATGACACCATGCCAAGTTTCATGATTTCCAGGCGAGTTTTGGATTTACATGAATTTAAAATCAAAGTTTCTCGATGTTCTCGGCCTAGTCATGACGCCCAAATGTTTGAATTTCATTCTCATTTCTTCCATGGGACCTAGAAATTCAACCAAGGACACACATGTGATTTTTCAACCCACTTTGGTGCACCAGAGCATGTGCATGCAATTCATATTTAGATTATGCACATTAAAAGTCCAGAAACTCAATTAATGTATAAAAAGGCCAAATGAACCAGAAATAATTCCAAAATTCAACAGGGCACTCATATAGTTCTATGTTTCCGCTGTAAATAAAATCAGGGGGGAGGCAGCGTATATCATTTCGCACACAAAGGTGACACGTTCCCTCTCGGAACCACGAGGCTTGTTGAGAGAATCTCCGGTTTTGCAAGAGGCTTATACTAAAACTTGTCCCAATTCAGCCAAAAATTATACATATGAAAACAGGGTTTAGATTATCCCAAACATCTCGCTACCTAGACCAATAATGTACTATGATTTGAATTCAACATAAAATGGATACAAATATTTGAATTGGAGAGCGTATGGTACATGTAGTTCATAGTGAAATATGATTACTGCTATATGTATGTTTTTTGTTATCAAGATAATATTTAAATCATTGTATAACTTGACAACAATCATATTCAAATAAGGAAAATTGATTCAAATTTAGTCCATATGGTAGACGACAATATATATGTTCACATGGTGGAGTGAAATGTTCATATATGATGGAAGATCAAAATGTACGACTACATCAATTATAAACCGCAAGGTCACCTAACGATATATTCGAATTCAACATAACGTGGATTCAAAAATTGAAATTCGAGATCATGGCATCTGTAATCATATAAAAAGGGACATTACTCTTTCTTTGGTGGGAATTGATTTGTTTTTTGTTGTTGTTGAGGGAAGTGCGAATCGATTTGGTACTGTGCAGGGTAATCTTGTTCTCCCGATTTTTTACATTTTTCTTGTAGTTTTTTCAATGGCATCCATAGCAATATAATAAAAGGGGACATGACTCTCTTGTGTCTTGTATGAATTGTTTTTTACACGTTAAGTTTGTTCTGCCGAACAAGGAATCCACACCTTGTTATCCCGAAATTTTCAAGCTCGAGTATCTTTTGTCTCACTTGCTTTGAAACTCCCGCTTCTTCAACCCGCGCCGCGCCTTGTTATCCCGAAATTTGGACGCACGCGAGAACTCCCTCCTCATCCAAAATCGCTCCCGTAGCCAAGACACGCAAAATCCCCCTTCTACCCCTCAGCCGGAAATGAAGCTCCACGTCGCGGTGTCAAAACCGGTGGGGGTATGCTGGTAACTTACCCTACATTTCGGACAAGAGCGTCCCTAAGCTTGGCTCCCCCTCCCACTTCGCCCCCCCATTCGTACACCGAGGCCGCCAAAACCCGCGAAACCCCACGCCCCTCCGTCCGCCTCCCGACCGCCGCCCAGCCGGAGACTATTCCCCGACTATGTCGTCCACCGCAATAGCTCGCCGTCCCTCATCCACCGCACCGGATGAGGATCCGTTGTCGATCTCGTCGTCCCGCCGGATCAGCCGCCCCGTCCTCCACCTCCAAGGAGCTGTCCCGACGTTTGCCTCATCTATCGCGCCACCTCAATCCCCATAGCGCAGTCTTGACCTGCCCCACTGGAACCGCAGCACCCTCACCAATTCCTCCAATGAAGCTGCGGCCAACTCGGCGCCTCCAAGGAGGTTCTGCACTCACCGCTGCATTTTATCTTTTATTCGATCTCACGGGGCTGCCGGTGCTCGATACCGAGCAGACATGGCGTGTCTCCATCGACGGCGCCGTCGCCGGCCACATCATCCATGGTGTCTCTCCCCCATGTCGTTGCTTCCTCAGCGGCGACTTCCACAACGGCACTAGTTGCAGCTGCTCCAGCTCTCGCTCGCGCTGCCGCTCTGTTCTTGCTGTCGGTCGCGCTGCTGCACTGCTCCTTGAAAGGATCGAGACGAGGTGTCTAGAGGGGGGGTGATTAGACACTAAGTGCCAAAAGTTACAGTTTTTTATTTCTTTAAGTTGAAGTGGAGTTTTGGCACAAGTTTAACAAACACAATACATATCAAGCAAGCATGCAAAGAGTATATGAGCAACCGAAAGTAAAGCATGCAACTTGCAAGAATGTAAAGGGAAGGGTTTAGAGAATTCAAACGCAATTGGAGACACGGATGTTTTTGTCGTGGTTCTGATAGGTGGTGCTATCATACATCCACGTTGATGGAGACTTCAACCCATGAAGGGTAACGGTTGCGCGAGTCCACGGGGGGCTCCACCCACGAAGGGTCCACGAAGAAGCAACCTTGTCTATCCCATCATGGCCATCGCCCATGAAGGACTTGCCTCACTAGCGGTAGATCTTCACGAAGTAGGCGATCTCCTTGCCCTTACAAACTCCTTGGTTAAACTCCACAATCTTGTCGGAGGCTCCCAAGTGAGACCTAGCCAATCTAGGAGACACCACTCTCCAGGAAGTAACAAATGGTGTGTTGATGATGAACTCCTTGCTCTTGTGCTTCAAATTATAGTCTCCCCAACACTCAACTCTCTCTCACAGGATTTGGATTTGGTGGAAAGAAGATTTGAGTGGGAAGCAACTTGGGGAAGGCTAGAGATCAAGATTCATATGGTGGGAATGGAATATCTTGGCCTCAACACATGAGTAGGTGGTTCTCTCTCAGAAAATGTGTATTGGAAGTCTATATATGTTCTGATGGCTCTCTCCACGAATGAAGAGTGGGTGGAGGGGTATATATAGCCTCCACACAAAAACTAACCATTACACACAATTTACCAATCTTGGTGAGACCGAATTGAGAAACTCGGTCGGACCGATTTAGCAAACCTAGTGATGGGACTGAGATGCAACTCGATAGGACCGATATGGTTAGGGTTAGGGCATAACGTAATCTCGGTGAGACCGATTACACAAACTCGGTGAGACCAATTTTGGTAATAAGCTAACCAGAGAGTTGGTCAGGCAAACTCGGTGAGACCGATTACACAAACTCGGTGGAACCGATTTTGGTAATAAGCTGACCAGAGAGTTTGCATTGTAATCTCGGTAGTACCGATTGCTCAATCTCGGTGAGACCTGTCGTGGTTCTAACTCTGACAGTGATGTAGGGGGGTATGTATGGAGAGGCTAGATCTTAGCTATGGAGGAGTTGTAAGGACACGAGGATTACGAGTTCAGGCCCTTCTCGGAGGAAGTAACAGCCCTACGTCTCGGTGCCCGGAGGCGGTCGACTGAATTATGTGTGTATGAATAACAGGGGTGCGAACCCTTGATACTGAGGAGGGGGTGGCTTATATAGAGTTCGCCAAGCCCCTCCAGCCCTCAGTAATGCAGGGTTTAAAGTACATTAAGGCTGGGCGTTACTGGTAACGCCCCTAATAAAGTGCTATGATGACCATAAAAGCTACTTAATGACTGACCGTTTGCGTGCGGAGTGACTTTAGATCTCCTGGCAGTCGAGTGGTTGGCTTCGTGGTCGAGTGATAGCTTCGTGGTCGAGTGCCTTGAATCCGTCGAGTGGGATACCTCCAAGTCGATTGAAAGGTGACTTCTTCTAGGGATGTCCTTGAGTAGGGCACTTAGGACAGGTCCATGCCCCTACCCTAGGTACGTAGCTTCATCATTAGCCCCTGAATGGATCGAGGTTTGAGTGGGGAAGGAGTTGGGGATCTTTCCGACTGGTTCTTCATGTTATATGAACGTCTTGTTTTGGATCAATTGTCACGGATGACGTCGTCAACTTCTTTCAGTCGCCTTGATCCATTCTTGGCCTCTTGTCGAGTGAATTTCTTTACTTGTGAAGTTCCGAGTGATGGTGTGAAAGGGATCTTCTGTTTGACGAGTTGTTCTATGGCCCGCGGATTTTGCAGGATTTGAATTTCGGGAAGCGCGCGGGACGGGGGCGGCCGCAGTAATCGGATGGGATAGGACGGAAGCTCCTCGATCCCCGCGCCACCTTTTTTGCCATGTATCGCGCGCGCGCCTGTTGCGAGATTTGATGGGATTGCCTGGGCCTACCAGTCAGCCACTCGGAAGCAACCTCTTATAAGCTGCCGGCTCGGGACCCCCGAACAGTGCACCTTCACTTTTCCCCCTTCCTTCACAAGATCCTCCACCACCTCCGCTCTCACCTTGGTGTCGTAGGTCTGTTCGAGCTTCGTCGGCGATGATGGTGAAGGAGAAGACGTCGGCTCTGGAGCGCGCGAAGAAGGCGGCGGTGCAGGGGAAGGGGAAGAAGTCCGCTCGGGGCGGATCTTCCTCGAGGACTGCTCTGCCGAAGGATTGGATCCAGGGCGACTGGATGTCTCAGCGATTCGGCAGGATGATCTTGATGATCTGGTCGAGGGGGGATTCATTCCCCACGAATCTGCGCGTCTTCCGGGGAAAGAAGTCGAACCCCAGCCTCTTGATGGTGAGTGCGTCCTCCTCACCACCCATATCGATCGCGGATTCTCTCTGCCTCCTCATCCTTTTTTCTGGAGCTTCTTGAACTTCTTCGAAGCGCAGCTCCATCACTTTCCTCCCAATTCTATTGTGTATCTTGCTGCTTTCGTTTCCTTGTGTGAAAACTTCTTGGGTTGCCGCCCCCATTGGGGACTCTTCAAGCACATCTTCACTTGCCGCTCTCAGTCGGTCAAGAAGGCCAAGTCGAGTGACGAATGGACGCAAGTGATTCAGCTGTGCGGGGGCCTGGCGGTCCAGATGAGGGGAAAAAGTTCCTTTCCATCTATCACTTTTCCCGAGTCAGTCCATGGGTGGCAGTCGACTTGGTTTTACTGTAAAGACCAGGTGACCCCCGGACAGTCGACTGGGCTTCCCCCTTTTTCTCTGAATCGAGCACAAAAACCTGCCTCTTTGAAAGTGACGCTGGAGGAAAAGGCGCAAGTCAAGGTGTTGGTCGGTCGAGTGGTTCAGCTTGTCCGCGAGGGTGTGACTGGCATGGACTTGCTGGAAGTCTTCCTTCGGATGCGTATCCAACCGCTTCAGGCTCGTGACCACCCGATGTGGCTGTACTCGGGTCTCGAAGACACCACTCGGATTCACCCAGAGGAGGTCACTGACGAGATGTTGGAAGGGTGGCTGTCGAGTATCACAGGGAACAAGGACAACCCCCGAGGTGCCAGGAGGATTCCTCCACTCGACCAATCATACGAAGTGGACCAGGTCTGACCTTGCGTTTCCGACTGAGATCTTGCTTTCTTTATTTGTTCTCTTTGAATCAGTCGATTGACTTTTGTCTTGTTTGCTGTCCTCTAGGCCACTACTGAGATGTACTCGACACCCAATGGAGCACAGGAGCAGGCCGAGGAAGGAGAGGCGAGCGGAGGCGAAAGTGGAGACGAGGGAGAAGAGTGGGAATCTGACGGCGAAGGAGAGGGGGATGACGACGACGGCTCCAGTGAAGAAGAGGAGGAAGAAGTCGAACCTCCCCGCTCGGAACGGCGATCCAAGCTTACACACGATCCTGCGCGGGAACGTGGTAAGGCGACTGTCCCTGTTGGGCAGTCGTCAAAGCACCCTCGGACCTCATCTCTAGCACCGACAAAAAAAGCTCCCAAGCATCCACCAGCGACGCCGTCCAAGCCGCCCAAGGCTCTGCCCAAGATGAAGATGACTGTCCCCACCATTTCTGGGTAATAGTAGAATTTGTTTTCCTTTGTTGAATGTGACGGACTCTTGGTCGACTCATTGAATAAGCTGACTGACTTTTGAAATTTGCAGTGCTGCCACCTCGGAGATCTCCGCCAAGGACGATTATCAAGAGATGGAAGACGCCGTTACCTCCAACCCCGGTACGATTACTGATGCTCTGCTTTTAGTCGACTGATGATTTCTTATAATTCCGGTCGATTGGATTTTTCTTGTAGCTCCTCCTCATGTCATTGACCTCCCTGATGATGATGACGAAGTGCCACCGAGGGCGTGAAGGAACAGGAGGGCGCCGGCTGGCAAGACCCCCACAAACTACTCCGGCGCCTGAGGCCGTAGTCCGGGAGGGTGGTGATACCACTCGGGCTTCTGTGACCTTTGCTGAACCTCTAACGAGTGTCCAGCCTTCGACGTCGACTGCAAATCCGCCTTCGCTTTTTGCCACACACCACGTCCCCGAGGACCAAGTGGGTGCCGCTAAAGAGGCTATACGCCAGGCGGGGATCATGATGGAGCAAGTGAAGGTGGTTCGGGAAGCCAGCCAAGCACCTTATGACGCGAGTTCAGCTCTTCAGAGCAACGTCCAGGTCAGTCGATTCACCCCTTGTTCTGTTAGGATATGCTATCTGAAGAATCCTTTTTCTGAAGATCTTTATATCTGTACACCCACTGGGTGTGAGTGGGGGCACGCTAAGTGCACCCACTGGGTGTAGTCCTCGAGACTACGGTGGACTGCTGGCAGTCGACTGTAGTCTTTATATTGTGTTGCTTTAGTTGAACTTCTTCACTCGGTCTGGTCAGGCCATGTCGAATGGAACTGTACACGGTCGACTGCGGGCAGTCGATTTTTTTTTGGTCGAACCAGTGGGGGCACGCTGAGTGCACCCACTGGGTGTAGTCCCCGAGACTACTTTCGAATGTTTTTGATTCGGCTATAGTCTTAGAAACGCCATGATTGTCTCTTGGTTACTCGAAAGCAACTTATCTTGGACGTCTGTCGACTGATTTTTTGCAGAAATCCTGCGATCTTGTGGCTCACTACACTGAGTTGGAGAACAAACAGATCCAGCTCAACCTTGACTTGAAGCTTGCTCAGGAGAACTTGCAGAAGGCGAGGGACGAAGCAAAAGGTATGGCTGGTGAGCTTTTGTCAACTGTCCTTTCTTTCTGGCCGTCCTCGATGTTGATCTCACTTGCTATTTCGTAGACAAAGTGGAGGAGGCTCTGAAGAAGAAGGATCAAGACCTTGCCGAAGCTCAGAAGGAGGCCCTGAACAAAACGAAGCTTGCTGAAGAAAAACTGGCTTCAGTCGGTATTCTTGAAAGGGAAAACTCCAGGCTGAAAACTACTCTCGACGTGGCTAATCAAGAGGTCAGCCGTCTGAAGAAAGACAAGATGGCTTTGAATGACCAGGCAGGTGAACTGGCGGGGAAGAGGAACGATCTGGAGGTTTATCTCGGTGGACTCGCAAAGAAGCTGTTCGTCATGCTCGAGGGTAATTACTCCGGTCTGACTGACTTGCAGTTACCAAACCTGCGTAGAGCCACTGACTTATCCTTGAATTGTGTTTACAGAATTCTGCCAGAACTTTGAAGAGGAGACTAGTCGAGTGGAGAAAGGCTTGGACCCCATCAATTCTCCAGTGAAGGACGAGGCTGCTATGAACGTGCTCCGACTGGAATCTCGTGTTGCCGGAGTTGTTGACTATCTTGCTCGGTTGAAGGTTGCGATGTCGCGGATCGACACGTCGCTCTGGCCTAGGACGACGCTTCAGAATGACCTCGAGTCCCTGATGACTCGACTGAATGAAGTCCCAGGTCGAGTGGTGGAATGGAAGAAATCTTCTGCTAGATGTGGCGCTGACGTCGCTCTGTCTCTGGTCCGCGTCCACTGCAAGGAGGCGCGAGAAGAAAAGTTGGCCGCCATCCAAGTTGCCAATACCAGGAAGCACAACCTTCAAGACTTCATGGAGACTTTCATTGTTGCTGCCACTCGCATTGCAGACGGGATCGATTTGGACGAGTTCGTCGCCCCTTCCAGTCCTCCGCCTGAGGAATAAAAACTTTTATGCTTCACTTTAAATTTGGCTCGGAATGCCGAGTGGATTTTGTCATCGTTAAACCCTGTCGAGCTGGAGGCTCGAGTACTTCGATCTGTGGTCTAGGACCTTTGGATCCTATCTGAACTTGATTTATTGTTGAATATCTTCATGAATTATCTGTCGAGTGGAACTTGTTCTTTACTCAAAATAACTTTGTATTTGTGGTGCAGCTCCGAAGGAGAAGGTAGCAGTCGATTTGCACCTCGTCGTCCTTGCGGATTGGGATGTGTTCCATACTTAGGCGAGCACTGGGCTGCAGCTAAGCCCCCGAGTGGGAGGTCTGCTCTCCACTCGGTAGGATTTTAAAAACTTAGGCGAGTACTGGACTACAGCTAAGCCTCAGAGTGGGGGGTCTGCTCTCCACTCGGTAGGATTTTTTCAAACTTAGGCGAGTACTGGACTGCAGCTAAGCCTCCGAGTGGGAGGTCTGCTCTCCACTCGGTAGGATTTTTTCAAACTTAGGCGAGTACTGAACTGCAGCTAAGCCCCCGAGTGGGAGGTCTGCTCTCCACTCGGTAGGATTTTAAAAACTTAGGCGAGTACTGGACTGAAGCTAAGCCACCGAGTGGGAGGTCTGCTCTCCACTCGGTAGGATTTTTAAACACTTAGGCGAGCACTGGGCTATAGCTAAGCCCCCGAGTGAGAGTCTGGCTCGCCACTCGGTAGGATTTTTTAAACACTTAGGCGAGCACTGGGCTGCAACTAAGCCTCCGAGTGGGAGTCTGGCTCGTCGCTCGGTAGGATTTTTTAAACACTTAGGCGAGCACTGGGCTGCAGCTAAGACCCCGAGTGGGAGTCTGGCTCGCCACTCGGTAGGATTTTTTAAACACTTAGGCGAGCACTGGGCTGTAGCTAAGCCTCCGAGTGGGAGTCTGGCTCGCCACTCGGTAGGATTTTTTAAACACTTAGGCGAGCACTGGGCTGCAGCTAAGCCCCCGAGTGGGAGTCTGGCTCGCCACTCGGTAGGATTTTTTAAACACTTAGGCGAGCACTGGGCTGCAGCTAAGCCCCCGAGTGGGAGTCTGGCTCGCCACTCGGTAGGATTTTTAAACACTTAGGCGAGCACTGGGCTGCAGCTAAGCCCCCGAGTGGGAGGTCTGCTCTCCACTCGGTAGGATTTTTAAACACTTAGGCGAGCACTGGGCTGTAGCTAAGCCCCCGAGTGAGAGTCTGGCTCGCCACTCGGTAGGATTTTTTAAACACTTAGGCGAGCACTGGGCTGCAACTAAGCCTCCGAGTGGGAGTCTGGCTCGTCGCTCGGTAGGATTTTTTAAACACTTAGGCGAGCACTGGGCTGCAGCTAAGACCCCGAGTGGGAGTCTGGCTCGCCCCTCGGTAGGATTTTTTAAACACTTAGGCGAGCACTGGGCTGTAGCTAAGCCTCCGAGTGGGAGTCTGGCTCGCCACTCGGTAGGATTTTTTAAACACTTAGGCGAGCACTGGGCTGCAGCTAAGCCCCCGAGTGGGAGTCTGGCTCGCCACTCGGTAGGATTTTTTAAACACTTAGGCGAGCACTGGGCTGCAGCTAAGCCCCCGAGTGGGAGTCTGGCTCGCCACTCGGTAAGATTTTTAAACACTTAGGCGAGCACTGGGCTGCAGCTAAGGCCCCGAGTGGGAGGTCTGCTCTCCACTCGGTAGGATTTTTTAAACACTTAGGCGAGCACTGGCTGCAACTAAGCCCCCGAGTGGGAGGTCTGCTCTCCACTCGGTGGGATTTTTTAAACACTTAGGCGAGCACTGGGCTGCAGCTAAGCCCTCGAGTGTGAGGTCTGCTCTCCACTCGGTAGGATTTTTTAAACACTTAGGCGAGCACTGGGCTGCAGCTAAGCCCCCCGAGTGGGAGTCTGGCTCGCCACTCGGTAGGATTTTTAAACACTTAGGCGAGCACTGTGCTGCGGCTAAGCCCCCGAGTGGGAGGTCTGCTCTCCACTCGGTAGGATTTTTTAAACACTTAGGCGAGCACTGGGCTGCAGCTAAGCCCCCGAGTGGGAGGTCTGCTCTCCACTCGGTAGGATTTTTTAAACACTTAGGCAAGCACTGGGCTGCAGCTAAGCCGCCGAGTGAGAGTCTGGCTCACCACTCGGTAGGATTTTTAAACACTTAGGCGAGCACTGGGCTGCAGCTAAGCCCCCGAGTGAGAGTCTGGCTCACCACTCGGTAGGATTTTTTAAACACTTAGGCGAGCACTGGGCTGCAGCTAAGCCCCCGAGTGAGAGTCTGGCTCACCACTCGGTAGGATTTTTAAACACTTAGGCGAGCACTGGGCTGCAGCTAAGCCCCCGAGTGAGAGTCTGGCTCACCACTCGGTAGGATTTTTAAACACTTAGGCGAGCACTGGGCTGGAGCTAAGCCCCCGAGTGAGAGTCTGGCTCACCACTCGATAGGATTTTTTTTACAAACTTAGGCGAAACGGATTCGTAGCTAAGCTACCCACTGGGGGATTTCACACGCAAACAAAGGCGACAGCAATTATAGGAAAAATTGTAACACTCTTGTTTTTTATAAATAGACTACAGAAGTTTTTCTTATTACATCTCATCCGAGTGAGAATTCAAGTGTAAAAGGGGCGGAGCAGTTCCGCATTCCAAGCTCGTGGCTCATCGATCTGGCGACCGATATTGTAAAGGTGATACGCTCCATTGTGGAGGACTCTGGTGACGATGAAGGGGCCTTCCCAAGTAGGGGCGAGCTTGTGTGGTTTCTGTTGATCCACTCGGAGGACTAAATCTCCTTCTTGGAAGGCTCGACTCTTCACATTTCTGGCATGGAATCGACGCAAGTCTTTCTGATAAATGGTCGATCGGATCATAGCCATTTCCCTTTCTTCTTCCAGGAGTTCGACTGTGTCTTGCCGGGCTTGTTCTGCTTCATCTTCGGTGTAAAGCTCGACTCGTGGCGCATTGTGAAGTAGATCGCTCGGCAGGACTGCTTCAGCTCCGTAAACCAGAAAGAACGGAGTTCTTCTAGTTGACCGATTTGTGGTGGTCCTCAATCCCCATAGAACTGATGGAAGCTCGTCGACCCATGCGCCCGCTGCGTGCTTGAGATCACGCATCAGCCGAGGCTTTAGTCCTTTGAGAATCAGACCATTTGCCCTTTCTGCTTGTCCATTCGACTGGGGATGGGCGACCGATGCGTAGTCGACTCGTGTGCCTTGAGAGGCGCAAAAAGCTCTGAACTTGTCCAAATCAAAGTTTGACCCATTGTCAGTGGTGATGCTATGCGGGACTCCATATCTGAATGTTAACTCCTTGACGAAACTGATAGCAGTGCAAGCATCAAGATTCTTGATAGGCTTAGCTTCAATCCATTTGGTAAACTTGTTGACTGCCACAAGCACATGTGTGAAACCGCTCCTGCCTGTTCTCAGTGGACCAACCATGTCCAGTCCCCAAATAGCGAAGGGCCAGACGAGTGGAATGGTCGTCAGGGCTGATGCAGGCTTGTGCGACATGTTGGAGTAGAACTGGCACCCTTCACACTTGTCGACTATCTCTTTTGCCATTTCATTCGCTCTTGGCCAGTAAAATCCCGCTCGGTATGCTTTAGCCACAATGGTCCGAGAGGACGCATGATGACCACAGGTCCCCGAGTGGATATCATCAAGGATTATCTGACCTTCTTCTGGTGTTATACACTTCTGACCGACTCCAGTCGCGCTTTCTCTATACAACTGTCCCTTTATGACTGTAAAGGCCTTGGATCGACGGACGACCTGTCGAGCCTCTTCTTCATCCTCCGGGAGTTCCTTTCTCAGGATATACGCGATGTACGGTATCGTCCAGTCGGGGGTGATTGCCAAAACTTCCATGATTAGGTCGACCACTGCCGGAATTTCAACTTCAGTCGGATCTGTGGCACTCTTTGGCTGCGGGGCTTCATCTGTAAAAGGATCTTCTTGGACTGATGGCGAGTGGATGTGTTCCAAAAACACATTTCTAGGGATGGCTTCTCTCTTGGAGCCTATCTTTGCCAAATCATCAGCCGCTTGATTTTTCAGTCAGGGGATGTGATGAAGCTCTAACCCCTCGAATTTCTTCTCTAACTTTCTCACTGCATTGCAATACCCAGTCATAGCTGGATTTCTGACGTCCCACTCCTTCATCACCTGATTAACCACCAAATCTGAGTCGCCATAGACCATGAGGCGACGGACGCCGAGTGAAATGGCCATGCGCAACCCATATAAAAGTGCTTCATATTCTGCTTCGTTATTGGAGGAATCGAAGTGAATCTGGAGAACATATCTGAGCTTATCTCCTCAGGGGAAAACCAATACTACCCCAGCATCAGAACCATTCAGCATCTTAGATCCATCAAAGAACATGGTCCAATGCTTTGAGTGAACTTGAGTCGGAAGTTGCTGTTCGATCCACTCGGCGACGAAATCTGCAATTGCTTGGGACTTGATAGCTTTCTTTGCCTCAAACTTGATATCTAGGGGAAGAAGTTCAATCGCCCATTTTGCCACTCGACCAGTTGCATCTCTGTTGTGCAAAATCTCTGATAGTGGAGCGTCGCTGACGACTGTAATGGAATGATCAGAGAAGTAATGTGCAACCTTCTTCGTGGTCATATAAATCCCATATACAAGCTTCTGGTAGTGAGGATATCTTTGCTTTGAAGGAGTTAAAACTTCAGAAACATAATATACTGGGCGCTGAACTTTGAAGGCCTTTCCTTCTTCTTCCCGCTCGACCGTAAGTACTGTACTGACAACTTGTCCTGTGGCTGCAATGTAAAGTAGCAAAGGCTCCTTGCTGATTGGGGCAGCAAGCACCGGCTGGGTGGAGAGCAGAGCTTTTAGCTCTGCAAACGCTGCATCAGCTTCCGGAGTCCACTCGAACTTGTCGGACTTCTTCATCAGTCGGTAAAGAGGTAATGCCTTTTCACCGAGACAAGATATGAATCAACTTAAAGTGGCCAAGCAACCTGTAAGCTTCTGAATGTCATGTACACGCACAGGACGCTTCATCCGGAGTATAGTACCAATTTCTTCAGGATTGGCGTCGATTCCCCGTTCGGAAATGAGAAAACCGAGTAACTTTCCACCTGGAACTCCGAATGCGCATTTTGATGGATTGAGATTGATATCATACCCCCTGAGGTTGGCAAAGGTTTCAGCAAGGTCAGTCGGTAGGTCGGAACCTTTGCGTGACTTAACCACAATATCATCCATGTATGCCTCCATGTTCCGACTGATTTGAGTGAGCAAACACTTCTGAATCATCCTCATGAACGTGGCTCTGGCATTCTTGAGGCCGAATGGCATGGTAACATAACAGAAGCACACGAACGGAGTGATGAAAGCTGTTTTGATCTCGTCGGGCCCGTACAGACGGATCTGATGGTACCCGGAATAGGCGTCTAGAAAAGACAAGCGCTCACATCCCACAGTCGAGTCGACTATCTGGTCAATGCGGGGGAGAGGAAAATGATCTTTCGGGCAGGCCCGATTGATATGCTTAAAATCAATGCACATGTGAAGTGACTTGTCCTTCTTGGGGACCATGACAACATTGGCGAGCCACTCGGAGTGGTAAATTTCTCGGATGAACTCCGCTGCTAAGAGCCGGGCCACCTCCTCGCCAATGGCCTTCCTCTTCTGGACGGCAGACCGTCGAAGATGTTCTTTCACAGGTTTAAATTTTGGATCGACTTGTAGACGGTGCTCAGCCAGCCCCCTGGGAACTCCAGGCATGTCAGAAGGCTTCCATGCGAAGATGTCCCAGTTCTCACAGAGGAACTGGATGAGCGCTTCTTCCTATTTGGAGTCGAGCGTCGTTGAGATGTGAGTCGGAGCAGCATTTGGATCGGTCGGGTGAATGTGAACTGCCTTCGTTTCACCGGACGACTGAAAAGCTGATTCTGAAGCAGGCTTCTTAGCTCGTAGCAACTCACTCAGATCTGTAGTCTTCTGATACTCTTGCAGCTCGACCACTGCCATCTGAGCGTCAGCAATCTTTAAGCCTTTCTGAAAACACTCTTCTACTTTCTTCCGATTGCCTGTAACAGTGATCACACCTTTGGGACCAGGCATCTTCAATTTGAGATACACATAACATGGTCGAGCCATGAAGCGTGCATAAGCTGGCCTGCCCAAAATAGCGTGATAAGCACTTTGGAAATCCACAACTTCGAATGTCAACTTTTCCTTGCGGTAATTCTTGGAATCACCGAAAACCACATCAAGAGCAATTTGGCCGAGTGACTCGGCTTTCTTCCTAGGAATGACTCCATGGAAACTCATGTTACTGGTACTGAGCCTGGACATCGGAATGCCCATCCCTTTCAATGTTTCTGCATACAGTATGTTCAAACCGCTGCCTCCATCCATTAGGACTTTGGTCAGTCGAGTGCCTTCGACAACTGGGTCGACCACCAGAGCTTGCCTCCCAGGGGTGGCAATGTGCGTAGGGTGATCAGACTGGTCGAATGTGATGGCAGTCTGGGACCACTTCAGATAATTGGGTGTTGCCGGAGCAACCATATTTACCTCACGGTTAATAACCTTCAGTCGACTTTTGCTCTCAACATCAGCAAAAACCATCAGGGTGGAATTGACCTGGGGTACCCATCGTCACTATCTTCCTTGTCCTCAACTTTGTCCGACTCCTTTTCCTTATCTTTGGACTGCTTGCCCTGAAACTGCTAGATCAGAAGCCGACACTGTCAAGTGGTATGCTTTGGGTAAATGAGTTTACCCTCTTCATCTTTCTTGGTGTGGATGTGACACGGTAGATCCAAAACATCATTTCCATCTTGGTCTTTAACTTTCTTTGGGTTCCAAGGTCCTTTGGGTTTTCCCTTAAATTTTCCCTGGGTTACGGCCAGGGCCTCCCCAGGAGCGGCTGGCTCGGCTTTCCGCTTCTGTTTCCGACTGGAATTTCCTCCGGTTTCCTGGGCGACTGCTTTATGCTTGCCACTCCGGAGTCGATCCTCATCTTCACCATTAGCGTATTTGGTGGCAATCTCCATCATCCGATTCAGAGACATCTCTCCGGTTCGACCGAACTTCAGATTCAATTCCCTGTACTTAACGCCTTCTTTAAAGGCACAAACTGCTTGATGATCTGGTACATTTTCAACTATGTGATGCAACGTGATCCACCTCTGGATGTAATCCCTCAGAGTTTCATTCGGTTTCTGCACGCAAGACTGCAATTCCGTAAGGCCTGCAGGTCGCTTGCATGTTCCTTCAAATGTGGTGACAAACACTCGGGAGAGATCCTCCCAAGTGTAAATGCTGCTGGGTGCTAACTGATTCAGCCATGCTCTGGCCGAGCCTTCTAACATGAGAGGCAGGTGTTTCATGGCTACCTCATCATTCCCACCGCCAATCTGGACAGCCACTCGGTAATCTTCGAGCCAAGTATCGGGCTTGGACTCACCGGTGAACTTACTAACTCCAGTCGGCAACCTGAAGTTGGGAGGAATTACCGCGGCTCTGATGGCTCGACTGAAACACTCCGGCCCTGAAACATGTACTCTGCTACTGGTAGGCGCATCTCTGTCGTGGCCTTCTCGGTGAGCTCTATTCCTGTCGACCAAACCTTGAACGAGAATGGATCTCGCATCAAAGCCTGGTTCCCTAGGGTCAACTGGAATTCTCCGCCCAACACTATGATGGCGCCTGTCATCCTGCTGTCGAGGCACATATGATCCACTCCTCGGGGGAGGGGTTGGCACTCGACGTCGATCATCACGATCGAGTCGGTGATCATACCGCTCATTCCTTCTGTGCTGATCATGCCGGTCTCCACGTCCCTCACGCCTCGGGGGCGATCTCGGGCTGTGAGCCGACTGGACTATATCTGCTGGAACAGATCGGCTATGTATCTTGTTCCGCGACTGAGAAACAGTGGAATTCTGGTCTCCTGCTACCCGGAGCAATGCTCTGATTTGCAACTAACCTCTGCCAGCCTCTAACTGGGAGGGCTGAATTGACTCTGCTAAATTCTGAATCGGAGTTTGATATACCTGCGGGGGCGGAAAGAGATGACGTCGACTGGATTCCGGAGCCCGTTGACGTGCTCGCTCGTCGAGTACTCACTGGAGATTTTCCAGTCGAGTGCGCTCGGCCAAGTTAGCCAAGCGCGCATCCTCCAAGGCCCGGGCCTCGGGGGTTTCTCCAACGATAGGAGTGCGGAGTGCATCCATGTTTCGGCGGCGAAGCTCCTCTCGCTGCACTGACGTGAGAGGCTCGGGGAGATACTCTTCGTGGGGACGCGACGGGTCGCCTCCATCCGCGCCTCCGTCAGTGCGGGGAAAACCGAGAGGACTGTGTGGCCCATCGATCACCAGAACCTCTGCCGCTGGGTCACTGCTGTCGCATTCAGATGTGGTCTCTGCGGAGCCAGTCGATAGGTCGAACAGGCCGTAGAGGGATTCGTCGGGCTCGATCGCCGCGACTTGTGGGGTGGCCGACTGGCGGGCCACCGCATGCCTCACCCACCTCTGAAGCCTAGACCGACCGGAGCACTTGTGCCGGCAAGAGACAGGGCGGGGAGATGCCACAGGAGCCGACCGATACTGGGTCGACGGCTGCCGCAGGAGGACACCATGGACGCATGCGCGAAAGTGCGTCGCCCCGCGGACGGGGAGCGCGTCGATGTCGAGTGGAGCCTCCTGAAGCCAAGCGGAGTCGTCGGCGATGAACGCGAGCACGCTGAGACGGATCTCGCAGCCCTCCACCAAAGCTCCGCCCGAAACCATGATCAAAGAGATCGGAAAAATCGCAACTTCTCCAACTAGGCGCTAAGACTCCAGCCCCAAGGTGGGCGCCAACTGTCGTGGTTCTAACCCTGACAGTGATGTAGGGGGGTATGTATGGAGAGGCTAGATCTTAGCTATGGAGGAGTTGTAAGCACACGAGGATTACGAGTTCAGGCCCTTCTCGGAGGAAGTAACAGCCCTACGTCTCGGTGCCCGGAGGCGGTCGACTGAATTATGTGTGTATGAATAACAGGGGTGCGAACCCTTGATACTGAGGAGGGGGTGGCTTATATAGAGTTCGCCAGGCCCCTCCAGCCCTCAGTAATGCAGGGTTTAAAGTACATTAAGGCTGGGCGTTACTAGTAACGCCCCTAATAAAGTGCTATGATGACCATAAAAGCTACTTAATGACCGACCATTTGTGTGCGGAGTGACTTTAGATCTCCTGGTAGTCGAGTGGTTGGCTTCGTGGTCGAGTGATAGCTTCGTGGTCGAGTGCCTTGAATCCGTCGAGTGGGATACCTCCAAGTCGATTGAAAGGTGACTTCTTCTAGGGATGTCCTTGAGTAGGGCACTTAGGACAGGTCCATGCCCCTACCCTAGGTACGTAGCTTCATCAAGACCGATATTGGTAATGGACATACACAGAGAGATTACAATCCCATCTCGGTGACACCGAGATCCCTATCGGTGAAACCGATTTGCCTAGGGTTTGTGGCAGTGGCTATGACATCTGAACTCGGTGGCGCCGGATAGAGAGAATCGGTGGGGCCGAGTTTGACTTTTGGTTTAGGTCATATGTGGATGTGGGAAGGTAGTTGAGGGTTTTGGAGCATATCACTAAGCACTTTGAGCAAGCAAGCCATTAAGCAACACCTCATCCCCTCTTGATAGTATTGGCTTTTCCTATAGACTCAATGTGATCTTGGATCACTAAAATAGGAAATGTAGAGTCTTGATCTTGAAGCTTGAGTCAATCCTTTGTCCTTAGCATCTTGAAGGGGTTCCACATCCTTTAGTCCATGCCACTTAATTTGTTGGACTTGTCTAAAACATACTAGGTAAAAGTATTAGTTCAACAAGAGATATGTTGTCATTAATTATCAAAATCACCCAGGGAGCACTTGTGCTTTCACTCCTGCTTTCGTTCGTGCTGCTGCTCTGCTCTTGCTCTCGCTTGCGCTGCTGCTGCTGCTGCACGACCTCCGGCAGCTACAGGAGTTGCTGCTTTAGCACTCGCTCGCGGTGCTACTGCATGACTTGCTCTCTGCTAGTGCGTTCCCTGCTCGAGCGTCTGCTGATTTAGATCACTGCTTCTCTGCTACTAGTGCTCGAACGCCCTAAACATCTATTGCAATGCTCTGTTACTAGTTCAATCAGTTTCGACAGTAAAAGTCAGTTTTGACTGTGAAGTTCATTTTCTTCAGTTAAGTTCAGAGTGAACAATACTTACAACATCTGTCGGAGCGGCCGTGGCGCGGCTGATGCATTTTACATCTAGCACTTTTTGGTGATGTATTTTACATCATCTATTGCAGATGATATTAGGGTCCCACTTCATATTAACGTTGTCTGTCTTGTCATGCTTCAGCCTCGTCGCCGTACACCTTAGCGGAGCTGCTCCAACGACGGAACCATCCATCACAACGGAGCAGTACCCTCGGTGCCGTTTCCAGAGGCATCGGATCTTCTTCCCCGCCTCCGACAGTCACACCAGCATCATCACCATCCTCCACGTCCAACCCAATGATGCTGAGGTCCACAAGGCTATGCCAAAGAGGTTGTACACTCGTCGCATCACTTTGTTTCTCCATTCCTCTGTTCTTCCAATTCATGTGAGCCAAACACCCAGGTTGACTGAAATCCTATGTTTCCAAATGCTCTGTTTTGCACGTGCATTCATATCCTATTCCTGTGTTTTTCCTGTCCCTGCGTTTATAGAATCCTCCAATTCTAAGGAGCCCTTACAGATTGACTTCATTTTTAGATAGGCGTCAAAGAAAACTCTGTGTGTTATGTCCTGCTCCTGCCGTGCCGTCATCCACCCCACCTGAGGTGCACCATCACAGAAGCATTCACTGCAGCAGAGATCCCCCTGCAGACTTCCTTTCGCCGCCTCAGATCATCTTCCCCGTTGCCGGCAGCCACGCCAACTGCATTACCATCATCGACTGAGCAGATGAACCTGAGGACTACACAGTTCCGGAAGAGAGGTCGCAGTCTTTCGTGTTTGCTTACGTTATACATCGGTTATTATTACCTACTACTTTATCGTTCAATCTTGAGTTTTGAATTGCCCATGGGTCTCATATCGAGCCAGCAACGAATAGTACCTGTCTACTATCTGGTTCATCCGGGGTCTTCTATGTGGTTCATGTTGGGTGGGCAACAAACAATAGATGATCCATTGTCTATCTTTTTAAACTGAAGCTATAATCTACCTGCTATCATTAGTTTTGGATCCATCCACTCGTTTGCTACCATCAGTCTTGATTTTTGCATGCACCCGTTAGGCCTTACAAAATCTAACTTTTTTTATTATGCATGTCAGATATTGTACACAATCGTACTGAACATGTAGAGAAAAAGAGAGAAGACCGTTGCGTGCGAATATAATGTCATGCAGACGCCGCTCCATGGGCGAAGTGCCCCCCCTCCTGCATTTCCAGATTGTATTCCAGAGGAAGATAACTGTTCAGATGGAGATTCAGAAGGAGCCGACCATGCTTGTTTACCACCTGAGGTGTTTGCTCTAACCTGGCATGCTGATGTTGGTCATATCATGCATATGGCGCCTTGCATTGCTTACATTATACATCTTATATGTCATCAGCTTAGTTTAGATTTGCTTTGTGTGAATGCCACCTGTTTGGTTTCTATATCATACTCCCACCATTCCTAAATATTTGTCTTTTTAGAGATTTCAACAAGTGACTACATACGGAACAAAATGAGTGAATCTACACTCTAAAATATGTCTTTATACATCCGTATGTGGTAGTCCATTTGAAATCTCTAAAAAGACAAATATTTAGGAATGGAGGGAGTATATGGGAATTATGCAATGCCATCTTCTTTAGCCAGGCATCATATACGTGAATCATGCAATGCTATCCTCTTTAGCCAGTCATCGTATATGTGAATTGTATCGTGCCATATTTTTTGCCGTAATGTATTCCATTTGTCAACAATGTTTATACATTCATCTACTCTTCCTGTGCATCAGCCATTTGAGTCGGTCATGGCAAAATCTGGAGTGAAAACAAGGTCTTCTGAGCAGTCAGTGCTACCTGTCGATGCAGATTTCTTGTTGGTTATAGATAGCTCCTTAGAGGAGGATTTAGAGAGAGATGACCAGTCGTATTCCCCCCCCCCCCCGAGGTGTATGCTCTAACTTGGCTGGGTTATATTGCTCATATCATGCATATGGTGTCTTGCATTGCCATGCCATCTGCTTAGATTAGACATGCTTTGTGTGAATGCCTCCTGTTTGCTTTCTATATCAGATATGTGAATTATGCAATGCCATGTTTTTCAGCCAGTTATCATATATGTGAATTATGCACCGCCATGGAGCCAGGCATCATACATATGAATTATCTCATGCCATCTTTTTTTTCATTACGTATTCCATTTGTCGACAATCTGTGTATATTGAACTACTCTTCATGTGTATCAGCCATTTGAGCCGGTTATGGAAAAATCTGGAGTGAAAACAAGGTCTTCAGAGCAGGCAATGGTACCTGTTGAAGCATATATCTCGATGGTTACAGGGAGCTCCTCAGAGGAGGATTCAGAGACAGATGACCAGTCCTATATCCCACCTGAGGTGTCTGCTCTAAGTTGCAATGTTTATATTTCTCATATGATGCATATGGTGTCTTGCATTGCTTAGTTTAGACATCATATGCACAATATTGAATTCTATCTGCTTAGTTTAGAGATCATACATGCGAGTGCCAGCTGCTTAGTATATGAATCAATTATGTCAATTATATCATGCCATCCTGTATACTTAGACAACATGTATGTGAATTATTTCATCCCAACCTATTTTAGAAAGACATCATATAGTTTTGTCATGTCATCCTGTTTAGGTACTCATCATATGTTGAATTATGCCATTATATCATGTTAAGTTATCCATCATATATCTGAAACTGTGTCATGCTATCCTGTTTAGTTAGGCATCATATATGTGAAATTGTGTCATGATGTCCTGTTTGGTTAGACAACATATATGTGAATTACCACATCTGTCTATCATACAATGTCTGTACGTTCAATTTATTTTCTTGTTTATCAGCCATTTGAATTGGAGGGGGTGATGGCAGTATCTAAGGGAGCAAAAACTCGTTCTTCACAAAAGATGGTGCTACCCGTCGATGCAAATTGAACCATGGTTGTACTGGCCCACAAACTAGCCCCACCACACATAATCGAGACTCTTCCAGATTGCACACTTACACCGTTGGGCAGAGAACCAGCTACAACCCATCTAACCGCAACCCCAGCGGATAGTAACCCACTTATAGTTGACAAAGCACCATGTCCACCACAGAGTACCCCCACACGAGTAGTTTGTAAAGCTGCTGCAGTGCCCAAAGCACGAAGACCACCACAGCTAACCCAAACTCCACGTTTAAAGCAGAAGAGCAACTGTTCTCAGGTCAGATTCCGTAGCTATGGTCCATACTCCTTTGTTGTTGCATCACTGTATTTACTCATACCAACTACTTTCGAATTTGAAGGATCCAACTGAAACTCCAATGGCGCAACAGGTATGTTTTAAACCTATTTCTTTAACTAGATTACTGTTCTAACTTCTTGCTCTATGTTGATTTCAGTTTAAGTTGTATAAACAGTTATGTTCTCATGTGATGCACATTACAAGTGCTGCCAATGCTGTGTAGTTTCTCACACTTATATTCTGTCTATGCTGCTGTGTCTTAAAAATATATGAGTTGAACTGTGTCTCTATCTTGATTAGGGAACATAAACTAGAATGATATGGACAATACAGTGACCATAGTACATAGATGTATGTTTGTTTCATGCTGTTATCCTGTCCACCTTACTACTGAACCGGTTTACCAAAATGAGTTCCGTATACTACAAGCTAAACCTGTGATGTGTCTGCTTGTTTCTCTTGTAGTATGCAAACAGAATATTGGAGAAGAGCACCCCACTATGCAATGGTAGAGAAAGTAATGCAGATAAGGTTCAAGATAGTGAGACAACCCTGTTGGTCTCCAAGAAAGGTGATAAAAACGATCTTGTAGACAGTGAGAAAACCCCACAGTCCTGCGTTGATGTAGTGTTCGAGTTACTGGCCAGTACCGCTGGCACAAGCTCTTCAAACTCGCTGCCTGAATCACTTCGGCTTCTTCAGTCTCAGCTACAAGCTAAAAGGCATCAGTCAGCTGTGCTGCGGCAAGAAGCCAAAGGACTGAGGAAGTCCCTGCAGAATTCAGATGCGTACTTTCTTGTGCAACAGCAAGCGCAGGAGGATTTAAGCGCCAAACAAGAGAAAGTTAATAAGCTTGCTAAGCATCTTGCCAGCATTATGGGTACCCAGGATATTGTTTCTTGAACTCTTCTGAAGTGGTTTCAGTTCTGGACTTGTTTTGCTGTGGCGTTTATATGCTGCTTTGTTCCCTATATTTGCACTGGTGGCGAACTTTGATGCCAAGTGGATGTAATATGTGTAATAGCCGTGATAGCCTAGCATAAGTTGCTTGCTTATTTATTTCCTTGTTGTCTTGTTTATTTGTTTGCTTGTAGTCAGTGCAGTTCTTTTTCCGTGGTTTGCTAGTGGCTGCAATAATCTATTTTTTAAAACTAGGCCACAATAACCATGGGCTAATATTTACTATAGTGACACTGGGCCTCCTACGGGCCGTAGAAACAGTGGGCCTTCTACAGGCCGTAGAAACAGTAGGCCCTCTACGGGCTGTAGAAACAATGGGCCTTCTACGGGCTGTAGAAACAATGGGCCTTCTACGGGCCGTATCATCAATGGGCCTTATGCGGGTCGTATGATCGATTGGCCAAACATGGGCCAATAACAGGCCGCATTATGGCCGTAAACGGGCTACAGTTGGAATCGTCCGTTCATGGGCCGACCATAACGGGCCATCATTAATAGGTTGTATTTGATGACGCTATGAAAACGGCCCAATGTATTAACGGACCATAAACGGGCCGACTGTAACCACGGGCTGAATTTGGCCCGCAAGCAGAAAATGACAGTAACGGGCCATAAGTAAACGAATGCTGGAAATGAACCCAAGAATAAATGGGCTCTAAGAAGGCCGAAAGATAACACGGGCTAGAAACGGCCCAACAGAATAACAGGCCGTTAATGGGTATAAAGTGATACACTGTTCATTACGGGCCAGTTTCACCACGGGCCGTTAATGGGTGTAAAGTGATACATTGTTCATTACGGGCCAGTTTCACCATGGGCCGTTAATGGGTGTAAAGTGATACACTGTTCATTACGGGCCAGTTTCACCACGGGCCGTTAATAGGCCAAGAGTTACATAGGGCCTCATATGGGACAAAAGACGTCATGGGCCATACATGGGCCAGAAGTGGAAACGGGCTGGAATCATATTGGATGGCCCAGATGACGCTACTGGGCCTAATTCGGATACGGTGTAACGGGCCTTGGGTTAGCGGGCTGTAAATGGGCTATATGCGAACAGGCCGTTAACAGGCTTTCCATGGGCCGGCCTGCCACCTTTCGACCAAGTTAAACGGGCCGGCCTTTTCACAGGAATGGGCCTCTGTTGGGCCGTGCCACATGTCGACGTATCATAGGCGCCTTCCGTCCAATGAGTGGATGACATCTGTCCCAATGATGAGCCGACACGTGTTTCCTCCAGCCAATGATGATTTTACACGTGGAAAATTCCCATTGGTCGGGGCTGTTAACAGGTTATTAGATCCAAAACCCGACCAGATAGCTTAACGGCGTTCCGTTACGGTGGATGCCACGTGTCGGTCACCCTTGACGAAAGCACTTCTGTGACGCGCGATTTATCGTCATGGAAGTGGACACTTCCGTGATGATAATTTTGGAAATGTCATGGAACACTTCTACGACAGCACAGGTATGACTATCTTGATTCTATCATAAATTTGTCATGGATGTACATGCATGACAGAAAACATGACCTACTGTGACAAACACGTATCATCACGGAAGTGTATTTTTTTGTAGTGGATGAAAACCAATTCAGGCCCTTCCCTAGCCAGGAGGTGAGCCGCATTGGGGCTCCGGACTTGAATTCGGGAGTCGCGGCCCAGGTTGCGTCGCGGGGCTCTGTAATATAGAACCACAGTTTCTGCCACTCTTTGACGGTCTCCACAAAGGTACCTTTGGGCCATGTGACGTTGGGCATCTTGCTCACCATGGCACCTCCGCACTCTGCGTGTTGGCCATCCACCACCTTCAACTTCACGTTGAAGATCTTAAGCCACAGTCCAAAGTGAGGTGGAATGCGGAGGAAGGCCTCGCACACGACAATAAATGCCGAGATGTTGAGGAAGGAGTTTGGGGCTAGAACATGGAAATCTAGCCCGTAATAGAACATGAGTCCACGGACGAAAGGGTGGAGAGGAAATCCTAGCCCGCGGATGAAGTGGGGGATGAACACCACCCTCTCATTGGGCTTCGGGGTAGGGACGATCTGCCCCTTGGCCGGAAGCCGGAGGGCAATTTCTTTGGCCAGGTACCCGGCCTCCCGAATCTTGGTGTTGTCCTTCTCCTTGACGGAGGAGGCCATCCACTTGCCTTGCGCTCCAGATCCGGACATGGTCGAGTGCTTTCTTGAGGAGGAAAGGATGAGGACTTGGGCGCTGGAGCTCGAGAATGGGAAGGCAGAGAGAGAAAGCGTGGGTCAAAGAGAGGAATCCTTATCTCCTTATAAAGGCAGTGAATATCAAGCGCCTCCCCACTCGCCTCAAAACTCTCCTATTCCCAAGGGCTGTGCAGACGACACAGTTGGATTACCCACGCCCATATTGATTTGAAATCCCGCAATAAGGGGACACGATCTCTGCTTCGACAAGACGTGTCAATGAAACTGCGTCTCGAAACATGGAATGCCAAGATGAAAACGGTTCAAAATAATGACCGGGCAGAGACGTGACGTCACGCTACGAAAATTGTCAGTGGATTGGACTCGTGCAATATTATACTCTCTGCGGTTGTGTGTGGTACTTGTGTTGTAGAGCTAGACACGTTCGTTGCGCTCGAAGACTATTTTGGAGTGTTCAGAAAAGGAACCCGCCTTGCAATGCCGAAGACAATCTGCGCGTGGGACACCTCGTCATTGAAGCCTGGTTCAGGGGCTACTGAGGGAGTCCTGGATTAAGGGGTCCTCGATGTCCGAACTATGATATGTAGGCCGGACTAATGGGTTGTGAAGATACAATACCGAAGACTCTCTCCCGTGTCCAGATGGGACTCTCCTTGGCATGGAAGGCAAGCTTGGCGCCTTGATATGAAGATTCCTTTCTCTGTAACCGACTTTGTACAACCCTAGTCCCCTCCGGTGTCTATATAAACCGGAGGGCTTGGTCCATAGAGGCAATCATAACCATAATCATACATGCTAGACTTTTAGGGTTTTAGCCATTACAATCTCGTGGTAGATCAACTCTTTTAATACTCATATTCATCAAGATCAATCAAGCAGGAAGTAGGGTATTACCTCCATAGAGAGGGCCCGAACCTGGGTAAACATCGTGTCCCCTTTCTCCTGTTACCATCGACCTTAGACGCACAGTTCGGGACCCCCTACCCGAGATCCGCCGGTTTTGACACCGACAATGGTCTCTATCGCCGATCGATTGATGATGTTCTTTTAAAGTGTTTGGACGAGAACCAAGCGAAAGTTGCTATGGGAGAGGTCCATGAAGGTATTTGTGGCACTCATCAGTCGGCTCCCAAGATGGAATGGTTACTATGACGTGCTGGGTTTTATTGGCCGGCAATGGTTAATGATTGCTTCCGGTACTATAAAGGATGTGAAGCTTGTCAAAAGTTTGGTGATATTCAGTTAGCTCCTGCTGCTATGTTACATCCTATTATCAAGCCGTGGCCTTTTAGAGGTTGGGGGTTGGACTTTATTGGAGAGATTCATCCTTCTTATTCAAAGGGGCATCGGTTCGTGTTGGTGGCAACTGATTATTTCACTAAATGGTCTGAAGCAATACCACTCAAAAATATGACGCATACAGAGGTAATTCAATTCATAACTGAGCATATTATTCAGAGATTCGGCATTTGTCAAACATTAACTACGGACCAAGGTTCATCCTTTATGTCACATCAAGTCAGAGAATTTGCCGAATCATATAAGATAAAGTTGCTCAATTCCTCTCCATATTATGCCCATACACTGGACAAGCTGAGTCTAGTAATAAAGTATTAATCAAGCTCATCAAGAAGAAGATTGAGAATAATCCAAGGAGATGGCATGAGCTATTGTCCGAAGCTTTGTGGGCACACAGAATCTCAAGGCATGGTGCGACAAAGTTAACTCCATATGAGCTTGTATACGGTCAAGAGGCCGTTTTACCAGTGGAAGTGAATTTTAATGCTTTGGGAATAGCCTAACAAAATGATTTATCGGCGGTGGACTTTTATAACTTGATGATGGACAATATTGATGAGGTCGCCGATAAACGATTGGCTGCTTTGAAGGCCATAGAGAGAGATAAGTTGAGGGTGGCTAGAGCTTACAATAAAAAGGTCAAGTTGAAGAGTTTTCAAGTTGGCGACCTTGTGTGGAAGATGATTCTACCAATTGGTTCGAAAGACAGAAAATTCAGGAAGTGGTCTCCAAGTTGGGAAGGTCCTTTTAAGATTACAAGAGTAGTTCCTGAAAACTCATATTTGGTGGAATCCGTACAAGGGACATTATTACCTCGAGCTCTAAATGGAAAATATCTAAAGAAGTATCATCCAAGTGTGTGGCAAGAAGCCTAGATAGGCAACGGTCGATAAATAACTATCACCCTTAGCATAAATATGGCCGATACATAATTATCTCCCTGAGAAATATAAATGGCGAATGGAGTGTTGACATCTTCCTTAGAACAAATACATTACAAATTATTTTTCAGCACGCAAGTTTTGCCAAAAAACAGGGGGGGCATGTGTTGACACCAGATTTTGGCATTGTCAAAAACACAATTAAGATGGCCTCAAATGGAAAAATGCTCAAAGTGAGAAAGTTCTGTTTAGTCAGAAGAAAAAACTTTGATGTTTGGATCATAGCCATCTATAAGGCCGAAGTTGTGTTCGAAGTACTGAGATTTTATATTCAGAACAATATTCGGCTGATTATGCGCCCAAGACGACCTCACATGGAAAAATGATCAACACGTATTGTCTTCGTCTCGTCGAAATGGTCGATTTCGAAACAAAAATCGTCTTAATCCAAGGTCATATGCAAAAGTTACAGCCAGTACAAGACGCTGCTATACTGGATGGCCGGACACTCCGGGGACAACCATCCGAGTTTTGATTTTCTCTGTGGATGGCCGGACACTCCGGATATGTTTGTCCGGGTTTTGAATTTCGCTGTTGCAGACTTCGTAAAACAGCCGAAACCCCCTCAAGATGGCCTCAGATCAAAAAAACGTTCAACATGAAAGTTCCTCGCCTCGTTGCAACGGTCAAGATAGCTTTTGGGCTCTTTTGCATCCGAGGTCGTTTACTCCCCCAGACATGGCCTGCAAGGTGCAGCCAGATTTTACCGAACAATTTTGGAAAGTTCGGACCAAACAAATCCGAATTGGACTAGGGTTTTGGACGTGAATTGAAGACTTTTCCTTGCACGGGAAATCCAGCCGCCTCTTATATACTTAAGGGATGACGGCTGATTGAACAGCAACACACAATCACAAACACTACATCTTTTTCATCTACATCTTGTCCCTCCCTCGTTCTTGCTCGCTCGTTCTTCGTTATTCTTCATGTTGGAGAGCTGAAACCGCGAGGCTCTAGGGGCGGCTTGACCGACCTAGGGCAGCCCATAGCCGCTGCACTCCCTGACGGGGTCCCTCCCGGGAGTGTAGGGTTTCGGGTCCTCAAAAGCTCTCGCCGGTCGACTGGCGAATCACGCTTCCGGTGAGACTCCTTCGACGTGAGCTGCGGTGCACCACCCCTGCGTCGAGGGTACACGTGGTGTGTTCGTGTGCAAACAAAATGCCATGACACTCCATGCATGTGTCCATGCCATGAGACCAATATATTTGAAAATTTCTTCTAATTTACTGCACATGGAATTAAATCACACACAAGTACACAAATATGATTTTTTGAACCGTTATGGTTAGCCGTTGCATGTACATGTAGTTCTAATTTGAATTACGGTCATTAAATGGTTAAAAAATCACTTAAATGTCTTAAAAGGTCAAATGACCCTTGAAATTTTCCAAATTTTCACATGAGAGTTGTATTAGTGCACGTTACACGTTGAAAATAATTTGAAGGCCGTAAGAGCAAGCTATCTCACGTTCGTCATCAAACATGCATTGTTTCCTCTCGGAGCCACGAGCCTTCTAGTGAGTTTCTCCGCTTTGTGAGGGGTGTGTGTCCAAACTTTCGTCAAACAGTAATTTTTTTACCACATCATCTTGGTGGCATGACATTACATCAAGCAAGGTTTCATGTTTTTTTGATCATTTTTTAATTTTTTGGAATTAAAATGTCATGGAACCCCATGCATGTGTCCATGCCATGAGACCAATATGTTTGAAAATTCCTTTTAATTTGTTGCACATGGAATTAACTCGTACACAAATATGATTTTTCAAACTGTTATGGTTAGCCGTTGCATGTACATGTAGTTCTAATTCTAATTATGGTCAATAATGGCTAGAAAATCACTTAAATTTCATCAAAAGTTCAACTAACCCTTGAAATTTTCCAAATTTTCACATGACAGTTGTATTAGTGCACGTTACATGTAGAAATTTTTTTGAAGGCCGTAAGACGAAGCTATCTCCCGTTCGTCATCAAACATGCATTGTTCCCTCTCGGAACCACGAGCCTTCTAGTGAGTTGCTTCGGTTTGTGAGGGGTGTGTCTCCAAACTTTCGTCAAACATGCCAAATTTTTTACCACATCATCTTGGTGACATGACATTACATCAACCAAGGTTTCATGTATTTCTGATCTTTTTTATTTTTTTGGAATTTAAATGCCATGGCACTCCATGCTTAATTTTGTCATAGCCGTTAGAACAATATGTTTGAAAATTCCTTCCAATTTACTACACATGGAATTAAATTGCACACAAGTACACAAAATATGACTTTTCAAACCATTATGGTTAGCTGTTGCATGTACATGTAGTTCAAATTTCAATTACGGTCATTACACTACTAGGAAAAGGCTAATTGCCACTAGTAACAAATAGTAATGGCGCATATGGCTTAATCTTAGGTCAATATGCTTAATCTCAAGTCAAATCGCACTTCGCGGTCAAACTTCCCGGAAGGCCACCCATCCTCACACTACTGCAGCCCGAGCACGCTTAACTTCGCAGTTCTATCCAACCCCAGCGCCAACTCACTTAACAGGCACTTGTTGATATATCTATCATATCAATCCTATTAAACCTTGTTGATGTCTAGGACTTTGTTCATGTTCATGAGTGTGATGAAATTTTGAAAGATATTTCAAACTTCCCGGTCATATTACGTATCATATTTACAAAAAAGTCCAAAATTAATTCAAAATTAATTTTTTTTGTTACTAGTGGTGCACCTAGCAAATGGTGCGCCACTAGTAAGTTTGAATTTTTTTCCATTTCCCCCCCTCTAGATCTTAAAAGCCCCGCATCTTTCGTTCTGTTAGGTTTTTGGGGATTCTGAAAAACACCTCTATCCGTGCTTCACATAAGATAAGGGAGGCTATTCTTCCCCTCTTGCAAAAGCATATCCCTCCAGGGCATCCGACAGTCCGATGAGCGGGCTGCCGAATATAGGGAAGACATGTCGTGAGAGCGGCGATCCGCCGCGACCGGTCGTAGACTAGTTCTACCGCAACACGGTATAGTTTTGTTAAAATATGCTTGAAATGTAAAAAAATTCGTTCGATTTGAATAAAAATCATCCGGTTGGCATGTAATTGGTCTGATTTGTTTAACACCAATTTGAAATGTATGCAGATAGCATTGGATGGCCGGCTCCCACATCCATGTCCGCGAACTGCCCCCCTATCCGCGGACATATGCGGTGTCTGGTTTGCGGGAGATGCCCTTACTAGGATGTACTCTGCATAAATAAATAAAATCAGGTCGAATGGTGAAACTATTTTTGCAATGTTCTTGCATTGTCATGGTATCTCTAATGTCATGCATCAAACCACCTGTAAACGTCTATACTCGTTTGGATTGCACTGTCCGTTTTGTGTCCACCAGCGTCGTCCATGCATCCAAATTCATGAAAACCAAAAGCAAACCTGGCGGAGGTTTGCGGAACGTCTGGACAGTAGCCATGTCGGATTATGATACCCCAGGCCCATAGACCCCCTCCCCTGAATCCTCGCTTTTCTCATTCTGTCCCTTTGTCCTTGTTGTGTATCCACGTAGTCCGAGGTCCCTGTCCCTGGAAGCAACCCCGGAGAGATCGAAACACAATTCTTTTTGTCGCCAATGAAGCCTCGGCGACTCAAGTCGTGACTCGCCTAAGACGATGCAGATCTTCGTGAAGACCCTGACGGGTAAAACCATCATGTTGGAGGTGGAGGGCGGCGACACGCCGACACCGTGGACAGCGTCAAGGGCAAGGTCTGGGACAAGGAAGGGATCCCGCCGGACTAGCAGCGGCTCATCTTCGCCGTGAAGCAATTGGAGGACGGTCGCTTGCTGGCGACTACAACATGCACAAGGAGTCGACGCAACACCTGGTGCTCCGCCTCCACAGCAGCACCACCATCAAGGTCAAGACGCCAACCGCCAAGGAGATCGAGATCGACATTGAACCCACTGACACGGCCGACAGGATCCAGGAGTGCGTCGAGGAGAAGGAGGGCATCCCGCCAGTCCAGCAGAGGCTCATATTCGATGGAAAGCATATGGCCGGCGACAAGACAGGCGGCTACGTGCTCCACCTCGTGCTCACCCTAGGGGGATGCCTGCTAGAATTTGGGTCTTATGGTCGCTTGCTTTCCCATGAGGGTGTAGCTTTGGTTTGATTTCTTGCGTATGATTTTGGGTGTCTATAAGATTTTGGTTGGAACCTTTTGAACACTGTTTGAGTCTCTTTTAAAGCAATAATGGTTGAGGTTACATGTACGTACAATAACAACAATTATATCCACAATAATCTTTTCACATTCGTTCATATATTTTTACCACCAATCCACTAAATCAAAGATATGAAAATTTGTTTTGAGCCAAACGTTGCCTCGCCGTTTGAATAAAGATACTTGCACTAACCAATCAAAGATATGCAATTTTTACCGCTATAAGTCACGGCGCTGACCGACCGATCAGACGGACGAGAACCACACGGGAATGCTCTCCGGCATTCAGTCATAGAATGGACCAATTTTGATCCAAAAAAATAGAATGGACCAATTTCGCCTCCAGGCTACGGCCTGGTTGACTCTATATCTATATGGCCGCAGAAAATGGTTTTTCTTTTGGGTGAATTTATTTGTTGGGCCAGTTAAGTTAATATATAACACCAATAGGTTTTGGGCCGTGTTATGAAAATATTTTTCAGTGTATTTTCTGCTATATTATGACAATGTAAATTATTTATGCACTATTCAAATGAGAAATATGAGCCCAAATTTGCGCTCATTTGGAGTGGCTGAAACAGAAACGTACTCGAGAGCTACTCGTCTTCCTAAAAGCTCTAGCAATGCAAGACCTGTCCTAATGCAATAAATACCGGTGCTCTCGAACTCAATCAGCACAGGTACAGGGCCAGGTGCTTCTCCAGCTCTTGGTACCGTCTCTTGTGCCCCACCTGTATAGCTAGGTGTTGAAAGTTACTTTAATGATGAGAGAATTTTATAATGTTTTTCCGTGGGTTATAATGGACCTAATTATGGTATCGATCATTTTATTCATCTTTAGTGCTTTCTAAGTTGTTTCAGTTCTTTTTTATGTTTATGCATTGAAAATAAATCTAGTATTATGCTAAAATTATGTTTCAATTTTTTGAATACGGTTGAACCAATTGGAAATTCTATTAAAAATTCATGTGGCATTAATATTAAATGTCATTTCATGGCAATTTTTTTAATGATGATCACCTTTTAGCATTATTTTAATGTGAAAATTCATCTTGTAAAATGATATATTCACCATTATTACTCAGTCACTAAATTTTCCAAAAATTATTATTTGGAAAATTTAGTTTAGTGTGCTGTTTATGTTGATGCCATCCTTGTGGTATTTTTTTAATGATGCGATCATCATCAACAAGCACATGTCACCTTAAGGAAATGTTAATTTTCGTGTGGTTTGGTTTTCCACACCGCACCATGCGGCACAATATGTTTGGCTGACATGCGTAACGGACAAAATTAATGTTTTCTTATCGTGCATTTTATCTTATTGAATGCACTGTAGAACTAGAATGGCGTTGATGAAATTATGGTCGATTCTCTAAATTAGCTCGCTCCAGAATAAGAATAATAGAGCGTGACTCGCTCTATTACTGAATACTCCCTCCGTCTCAAAATAAGTGCTTCAACTTTATTATAACTTTGTACTAACGTTGGTACAAAATTTAGACACTTATTTTGAGACGGAGGGAGTATAAACTAGCTATAGTTGGTAAGTTCTTTGTCAAGTGATTAGAGATAAGGTTATGAGGCGAATATTCTTTTCCCTGGTTAAAATTTCATCAAAAAGGGAGCTGACCTCGACACAAGAAGCCGGCCCATAAAAGTTACAGTCTCGAATGTAAGCAGTCCAATACTGAACAAACACTTGTTTCAAAAACGGCGCGACAAGTCGCGTAGCCGCTTCTAGTAACTGTCCAAAATTTCAACCAGACTGTAGCCAATCTGTTGAAAATGGAACACAAAATTTGACGACGAAATCCACGTGACTTTTACAACCCCTGCGACCTTTCTGTGTTCCATCCAAACTCAAACATGTGAGAGAAAAACAAGAAGCAAGCAAAAGATGCTCCGCAATTGCTTACCCAAAGTTGTTATACAACTATTGCAGCAGATAAAAAATCCCTTAATTTTATTAAACAAAAGTCAGCTGATGTACAAAGCATGCGAACAATGTAATCTGCAGAAACTAGTATTCTTGTAGTGTTATATGGGATCAAACCTGAATTTTGTTCACATGTTATTCGGAAGATTTACAACATGTGCTAAACCAAATATACTCCGGGTGTGCAGCAAAATGCAGCAAGTCGCCTGCATTTTCATTTTCTGAGTAAACATGGGTGCATTAGCATCGCCATATTCAGAATGATAGGTGCTAATGAAAATGACTGAAACTTATAGGCCGAGTGTCCGGGCGCATCAGCATCACCATGTTGAGAATTCAACCTTTGTGAAAACACAAATTCATTTTCTGCTGATGGACTCAAACTTTCAACAGAGTTTCATCCAAGACACCACATATGTGCCAACACCAGATGCTTCATCTAAGACTAAGAGAAATGCAGGTGGCAACGTTGAAGTAGTGTCCATTGTCGAACACATTACAGACTAATGTCACTGCACCACTCACTTCTATAGTGCTCCCACATTTCTGATCAACAACATATACTCATTAGAAATTCTATAGTGCTCCCACTCACTTCTTTGGAAATACAAGTTTCTCATAAACTTTGTATAAACCCAAAATCTTTGATCATCCCATCAAAGCGTACATTCCAACTCCAAGATGCTTACTCCAGTCCTTAGAAGGGTTGCTGGAGCTTTGCATATCTTCTGGTTGTATCACATACAACCTTTCCTCAAGAAAATCGTCAAGGAAACAATATTTTGACATCCTATCTGCAAGATTTCATAAATAATGCAGTACCTGCTAATATAATTCCAACAGATTCTTAGCATCGCTACGAGTGAGAAAGTCTCATCGTAATCAACTCCTTGAACTTGTTGGAAAACAGGTTAACGACAAGTCGAGCTTTCTTAATGGTGATACTTACCATCATTGTCCGTCTTTCTTTTAAAATCCACATGTACCTAACAGCCTTACGACCATCAAGTAGTTCTTCCAAAGTCTACACTTTGTTTTCATATATGGATCCTTTCTCGGATTTTATGGCCTCGAGCCATGTAACGCCCTCGATGCGGCTATAGCTCCCACGTGTCGAGGCATGACTTAGAGACATAACCGCATTGAAAGCAATGTCGCAAGTTAGGAAATCATCACAAACATCCCATGTAATAAATAATAAAGGGGAGATACATAGTTGGCTTACACTCGCCACGTCACATCAAAGTACATAAATAACATCCATCAAACAGACACTCATGGCCCGACTACGGCGCCAAAATGGAAAAGAACCCAACATGTGACAAGGCCCTGAATCGAACCCCAACTAGGCACCACTACTGATCATCCGGAAAAGACACATAGTATCGCTGAGAGTCCTCGTCGAACTCCCACTTGAGCTCATAATCGTCACCTGGAGCGGAAACACCTGGACCTGCATCTGGAGTTATAGTATCTGTGAGCCACAGGGACTCAGCAATCTCGCACCCTTGCGATCAAGACTATTTAAGCTCATAGGAAGGATAGGCAAATATATGTGGAGCTGCAGCAAGCGACTAGCATATATGGTGGCTAACTTATACGCAAAAGAGAGCGGGAAGAGGAGGCAATGCGCGAGCGAGAATCTAGAAGAACAACCTACGCAAGCATAACTCCAACACCGTGTCCACTTCCCGGACTCCGCCGAAAAGGGGCCATCACGGTAACACACCCGGTTGATTCATTTTAATTAAGTTTAGTTCAAGTTATCTACAACCGGACATTAACAAATTCCCATCTCCCCATAACCGCGGGCACGGCTTTCGAAAGTTCAATCCCTGCAGGGGAGTCCCAACTTAGCCCATGACAAGCTCTCACGGTCAACGAAGGAATAGACCTCCACCCAAGACACACCGATCAGACTCGGTATCCCGGTACAACAAGACAATTCGACAGGCCAAAACTAAACCAGCAACACCGCCCGAATGTGCTGACAAATCCCGATAGGAGCTGCACATATCTCTTTCTCAGGGCACACTCAGATTGTCCTAGGTACGGGTAGGCCAGCCCAGAGTTGCCCCTGGTGGCCACCGGCAGCTGACAGTTGGACCAACACTCAGAGGAGCACTGGCCCGGGGGGGTTAAATAAGATGACCCTCGGGCTCCGGAAACCCAAGGGAAGAAAAGAATAGGTGGCAAATAGTAAAACCAATGTTGGGCATTGCTGGCAAAGCTTTAATCAAGGCGAACTATTGAGGGGTTCCCATTATAGCCCAACCGCATGAGGGACGCTAAAATCCGGGAACATAACACCGATATGACGGAAACTAGGGCGGCAAGAGTGGAACAAAACACTAGGCGAGAGGCCGAGCCTTCCACCCTTTACCAAGTATATAGATGCATTAAGATAACATAGCAATATAATGATATCCCAACAAGTAAATAAATGTTCCAACAAGGAACGGCTCCAATCTTCACCTGCAACTAGCAACGCTATAAGAAGGGGCTGAGCAAAGCGGTAACATAGCCAATCAACGGTTTGCTAGGAACATGGTGGGTTAGAGGTTCAACATGGCAATTGGGAGGCTGACAAGCAAAAGGTAGGCATCGAAGCATTGGCATAGCAAGAGCGAGAAAACTAGCATAGCAAAGATAGTAGTGATTTTGAGGGTATGATCATCTTGCCTGCAAAGCTGTCAAAGTTGACTGGATCCTCAAAAGCACACTCAACGGGCTCCTCGGTATCGAACTCGTCTCCCGGCTCTACCCAAACAACACAAACAAACAACAAAGATACAATCAACCACGTGCAAGGACAAACAGAAGATGCAAAGATGGTATGCTATGCGGGATGCGATGCGGGATGCAAAATGCAAGACGTGACAGGAAAAACATGAACCTGGCCTCAACTTGGAAAACCAAGTGTGCCACTGGATAGAGGGGATGAAATCGCTTGAAAACGATATAAAGATCATTGGGATCGGAGCTACGGTTTGGAAATGGCAAGCGTTTTAAGATATGAAGCGGTCTGCGATATACAGCAAGTAGGCATCTAAACGCAACGAAATGAACATGCTACAGCCACCAAACATGACAACAAAAGACATGGCAGTGATTTACTCAAGATGCTTAACAAAACACTAGCACTGAGCCACGGCCAATTCATCCATTATGAGGTTCAAACAAGCATGGCAAAAGCGAATAAGCAAAACAGATTTCAGACTTGGTGAAATTAACACTAGTCTGAAATTTCAGACCACGATGCTCTCTTCGGAGCAGCAAAACAACATGATACAAGACCTGATCATGACAAGTAAGAACATGCCATGGAGCTACTCAACAAGCTTAACAAAACACCCAAAGTGACCTGGGGCCAAAAGGGTTCACAAAAATACTCTAACGAGCACACGAACATAGATAAAACACAATCAGTTTTCAGACAGTGAAAACTGAGACATGCTGAAACTTAACTCACGAAGGCATGTAAACGAGCTCGATGCACTCACTACGGTGCAAGTCATGGCAAAGCAAGCATACATACAGTAAGAAGACACAAAATTCTAGCTAGACATGGCAAGAACAATGGCATAGCATGCATGGATCAACTACAATAGCTCCGGCAAAATCGCAAAATAGTTAACGATCTGCCCAAAAACACAACGATGCAAAAGTTGAGCTCGATTGACTCAAGCTAGGGTGCACCAAACTAGCAAGTAAAGACATGGATGGATAGATCATAACAAGATTAACAGAAGTCCCTTACTGATCATTCTCAAAAGAGGCACGGATCACTAGGAAACAAGCTGAACATAAGGCATCATGAACTAAAAATCCCAGACTTAGTGAAAATCACTAAGTCCCTGAAAACAGATTTCTCAGGTGCCCCTCTTTGCAAGCTTGCACAAGTCACCACACACATCCTAAAAATACATGGGTTGCACCTCTAGAAAGAAGACAAAATGCTTAACAAATCATCTCAAGGACTCACAGGCATATCATGCATACATTAATCATGGCAAAAATGACAAAAGTCTAGGATGAACTAAGGGATCTGACATTTAACTCATGATGCCTCCTTCTAGCAGCATTTCGGGCATCAAGATGAGCTCAAATGAAAATGATGCAATGGAATGAAATGATGTAATCGTCGAGGCGAAGATTTTGATATATTATATGTCCAAAACGGAGATACGGATGCGGAGACATCACTGGTCAAAGGTAGCATAAAAGATTAAGGGGGAGAGGGAAAAGTCAACCGTCGCTAGGGTTTACTATAGCACATATCTGGATCGCGCGCGCGGCACTGTTCATGCACTGTTCATCGGCGCGGACCTCGAGAACTCCGGCGAGGTGGGCGGCTCCGGCGAGGTCGGCCGGTGGAGAGGGTGGCCGTGGGGGCGGCGGCCGGCGACGAGGCGCCCGGGGCGGCGCTGGACGGCGGGCGGTGGCCGGTGGCGAGGAGCGGCGACGAGGTGCGGCGGTGCCGGCGATGGTGCTCGCGGTGACCAGTGTCAAGGAGCCTGCCGGCTCGGGGAAGAGGACGGCGGCGCGGGCGAGTGGAGGACGGCGGCGCGGATCTGGCCCGTGGGGGCGAGGGGCGGGCCTCCCGCGGGCCGGCGGGCTTCGGCGGCGCGGCGAAGTGGTCCGTGCCACGTGGCGGCAGGCGAGTGGGCGGGCTGCTGCAGCGGACGCTGTCCGGCCGGGGGCGGACACATCCGTCGGTGCGGGGATCTTTTTTTTTAGAACTAGGGTTTCGAGGGGGAAGACGAGATCCGAAAATGGAGGGGGGTATATATAGGCATAAGTAGAGCTAGGAGAGTCCAAATGAGGTGCGGTTTTCGGTCACGCGATCATGATCGAACGCTCTAGGACATGGAGCAGATTTTGGTGGGTTTTGGGCCAAAATGGAGGGGTGTTGGGATGCAACACACACGAGGCCTTTTCGGTCCCTCGGTTAACCGTTGGAGTATCAAACGAAGTCCAAATGATACGAAATTTGACAGGCGGTCTACCGGTAGTAAACCAAGGCCGCATGACAAGTCTCGGTCCAATCCGGAAATGTTTAATTCCCACACACGAAAGAAAGCTAGAAATGACCACCGGAGGAGAACGAAGCGCCGGAATGCAAAACGGACAACGGGGAAAATGCTCGAATGCAAGAGATGAACACGTATGCAAATGCAATGCACATGATGACATGATATGAGATGCATGAAGAACGAAAACAACACACATGAGACAAAGACCTGAACCCGAGAAATAAATATAACTTAACGCCGGAAACGGCAAGAGTTGGATACAAATTTGGAATGTCGTATCTGGGGCATTACAACACTCCACCACTACGAAAAGATCTCGTCCCGAGATCTAGGACTGAAAGAACGCCGGGTACTCAGAACGGAGGTGATCCTCGCGTTCCCACGTAGCTTCACGGTCGGAATGGTGAGACCACTTGACTTTGAGAAATTTGATTGACTTGTTGCGGGTCTTGCATTCAGTCTCTTCAAGAATAGCAACTGGGTGCTCACGATAAGAGAGATCCTCTTGGAGCTCAATGTCCTCG